>NC_142943.1:2435659-2440659 GCF_046866305.1 Octopus bimaculoides
AATTTCTTCAATTGAAGGCAGTCTGTCGATACAGTTGAACAGTAACAACAACAACAATAATAATGGTAACAATAATAACGGTTGTAGTAGTAGTCATGGTAGTAATTGTTATTATTATTTTGGAATTGGTGGTCTTTAGTAAATTGTAAAAGTAACTTAAATTCAGAAATTCTTCAAATTCACAGCTGAAATAAGAACAACCAATATTTATTTATTTACCCAGCTGGACATTTTGGAAAAATGTGACTGTTTTAATGATTTTGCTGTCCTTTTCTGATTGATTCCTGACAAATAAGTACTTTGAAGTTAGGAACAAGTCATTTACAAAGAGAATTCCACTCATTGCTCACTGCAATCCAACAGTCAAGTTGCAGACTTCAATTTAGAGATATAGAAACCATCAGCATCATCATCATTTGCTAGCCACCATCCATGCTGGCATGGCTTGGACTGTTTGATAGGATCAGACACACCAGAGAATGAGTAAAGCTCTAAAGCTTGCTTTGGCATGGTTTCTACAGCTGGATGCCTTCCCAAGTGCCAACCAATTTACAGAATTTGATGGATCCATTTATTGCAGCACCAACACTACTGAAGTTGCTGAGTCACTCACAAGCCCCCCCCCCCTCCCCCACATCTCGACTGAGTGGTAAGGTCTAGTGTAGGGAGGGAGGTGTCTTCATGCCAAGTGTCAAGAGACTAATATGAGACAAAGGGACAGGAATGGATATATTCTATGATAGGAAACTTCTGTTCATTTAAAACTGCTTCAAGACATAACAGATCTGGTAACACTGCCACGGAACTGAATTAGTTGGAATTTTGAACAGAAAGAAAAGACAACCATAGAAATAATTAGTCAATTACAACAAAGACAATTAGAAGAATTATATTGGCAAATAATTATTTTTATATCTTTTTAAATAATGTGAAATTGTTTGTGTTAACGCTTTTTAAATGTATTAATGTTTGTGGTGTAGCAATCAGTATTGTTGTTATGATGAGTTACTAATAAAATCCTACTCAGTAAAGGCCCAGGGTCAGTATGAGCAACATACAATGTCAGCCATGTTGTAACTATCACTGTCATCATAATCATCAACCACCTTTATCATTACCACCACCGACACCCTCATTGCTACCACCATTACCAACCGCATTGTTGCCAGCATCCCTGTCACTACAACCACCACCAGTACCATTGCCCCTACCACCACCACCACCACCACCAACATCACCATCATCAGCATGACCCCCACCATCATCATGACCACCACCACCACCACCATCATTGCTCCTGCTGTCTCCACCACCACCACCACCATTCCTACCACCTCCATCCTTATCCATTTCCCATCCTTGCATAATTTACACAAGTTTGGTTGTTGACAGAGGAATTTTACAGTTGGACGCTCTTCTTCATGCCAGCCATTTTTGCAGAAGGTGGATAAAAAGAATGCTGTGTAACCTCCTCTTACTACTACTACTACTATTACTACTACTAATCATGATAATAATAATACTAATAATAATAATAATAATAATGTGTATGTGTGTGTGCTTGTGAATCTGTCTACTTGTACACATACCTATTTGTATACGTTTGTGTATAAGTACACACAAACATACTTACAAACATCAATAAACACACACACAGCCACATCATGCTAACTCACCTTACTAATTGATTATCTGTTTTACACAATTTACTCACTTTCAGCTCCTAGCCCCCTCCACACACACACCCACACACACACACACACACACACACACACACTGTTGTAGGTTGGGAGAGAAAACTAGATTAATAAAGCAATAAACATCAGACTAGATCTTGTCAGTTCATTTTAATGATTGCTATTTAATGGTGTCATATAACTACCTGTGGATGGCTTTTTTGTTGCCTCTTCATTAAAAACAGTTATTTTAAATGGAAGTAGGCTCAATCTACTAAATAACGAACTAATTGTGATCCTCGGCTGTTGTTTTTGTTTTTTGTATTCTTTCACTACTTTGTATGAACCACTTCACAGAAGTCTACTGGTTGTTGGCTAACTCCTTGGGAACCCATTTTTAACTGCTATTTCTAGCAGATCTATGTTGAAGCAGCAGCATTGGTTTTTTTTCTTTCTATTACTGTTTACTTGTTACAATCATTAGACAGCAGCCGTACTGGGGCACCACCTTAAGAGGTTTACTCAAACAAATCAACTCCTGTACTTAGGTTTCTAAGTTTGCTACATACTCTATCAGACTATTTTGTTGAACCACTCAGTCATGGACTTATGAACAAAATAACACTGGTTGACAAGAGGTGGGGGACAAAGACACACATGTAAACACACACACACACACACACGTGTGTATATATCATCATCATTTTACATCCTTTTTCCATGGTGGCTTGGGTTGGACAGTCAAATGATTATATGTATATATATATATATATATATGTGTGTGTGTGTTTGTGGAGGCACAATGGCCCAGTGGTTAGGGCAGCGGACTCATGGTCATTGGATCACGGTTTCAATTACCAGACCAAGCAGTGTGAGTATTTATTGAGTGAAAACACCTAAAGGCTCCAGCAGGGGGTGGTGGCGAACCCTGCTGAACTTGTTCACCACAACTTTCTCTCACACTTCCTGTTTCTTTTGTATCAAAATTTCAAAGGGGCCAACCTTGTCACACTCTGTGTCACGCTGAATCTCCCCGAGCGCTACATTAAGAGTACACGTGTCTGTGGAGTGCTCAGCCACTTGCACGTTAATTTCATGAGCAGTCTGTTCTATTGAGTGGATCAACTGATCCCTCATCATTGTAACCATTGGGGTGCCATGACTTTATATATATACACACACATATCTAATTTACATATACATATAGATGTATTTACATACATATATTATTTACATTTATGTACACACATATATATTTACATACATATATTATTTACATTTATGTACACACATATATATTTACATACATATATTATTTACATTTATGTACACACATATATATTTACATATATATATATATATATATATATATACATACACATAGCTTAGGTAAGTTTGGGCCTTAAATGGCCCAGGTCACACATTTAACTTAGAGATACGTCAATATTTATATATAAGCACATATATATATTCATACTTATTCATTCCCAGATATATATATGCACACACATATGAAACTGTATGTACCTGTGAATTATTTCACAAATCTTAAGCCAAACCCAACTTTAGTTTCAGCAATGTTTATCACATGACAACTAAACCATTTTTATAACAGGCAACTGAAGTAATTTAGAGTTATGTGCTATGCCCAGAAGCACAACAAATTGCCTGCCACAGATTTGAACTTGGGGCCCACGAACAAGTCTTCTTAGTATATTCAACAAAATACATAAATAGATTATAATTATCGTTCAGTATTCCCAACGAAGTGCCTCCTCCCTCCTTTATATATCTTCCTGTTTCTCACTCATTTAATTTCTTTCCTGGACTTCATTGACACTGTAATGTATTACTCTTACCTGCCATTTCCCTTGCATGAAAAACAGAACAGATACGCTTTATCCTCTGGAGAGGACATAATCTTTATTGCAAATGTATGTTTCGTTGGGTAGCCTTAAATAAATAAAGCTGTGCACTGGAGGAATGTAAGTAAATAATTAAGGGTGGCACCCTCAATTCAGCACTCCAGCTCTCATGTCTAAATTTTCATCACTCATCTTGCAGATGATTTAGTCAGTCAAATCAACATCGTAGGTATTATGGGATTACACCAGTTCTTTAGAAAGATCAAGATCAAATCTGGAGACATTTTTCTTCTTTTTTTTTATGTTGTAATTCTTTTTTTTTTTCTCCCAAGATGAATTTAGTCTTTATCTTGAAGATGCGATCAGAAATAAGTTTGACTTTCAAAAGAGGTGTTTACGCATAAGGTAGTGGGGCGGAGCAGAGATCTTTTGATTGTGTTGTCTTTTGTGATAAGCTTTACTTTTTCTTATGTGAGAAATTACAGAGAACTTTCCATATTCATGTTTGTTGGCAGTAGATCTTATCTAAAGCATTCGGCTGGCTATAATGGGGAGCTGTCAAGTCGTGACTCATAACCTTATCTTGAAAACTATTCAACAGTTCCAGTAAGAAAATGGATAAATGAGTTACTACAACAACAACAACAACTACTACTACTACTAATAATAATAATAATAGCTTCAAATTTTGCCACAAGGACAGCAGTTTTGGGGGAGGGGGGAGTTGATTACATCAGCCCCAGGATTCAACTGGTACTTATTTTATCGACCCTGTAAGGATGAACTTGTCCCTTAATATAATAATAATAATAATAATAATAGCAATAATGGTTTCTGATTTCGGAACAGCTCCAACAATTTTGAGGGTGAGAGGATTAGGCAAGTCCATTGTCTCCAGGGCATGGCTTGTATTTTATCTAATCAACCCCTGAGACATGAAAGGCTATGTTGGCCCTGATGGGAGTTGAACTGAGCCAGTAGAAATACTGCAAGACATTTTATCTGTTGTTCTAACAATTCTGAAAATACAAGATCCCAGAATCTGTGAGAGTGGACAGTTTAACTTCTTGAGCCAAATGTATGACCATGTTTTTTTTTTTATTGCCCCTCAAAATTGAGGCTAAGTAAAAAGTCACCAGCATTTGAACAGAGATTCTCCAGAAGAAAAGGTTTCCTTGTTAATCTACTTCATTTTATTATTAGGATTTTTTGCATAATAACAAGGAAAGGATGAGTTAATTATATTAATCCCTGCACTAAGGATTATCACCCCAAGAAGGATGACAAGTAAAGTTAACAATTGCAAAATTTGAAATCAGAATGTTAAGAGAGAGAAAGAGAGAGAGAGGGAGAGAGAGAGAGACAGAAAGAGAGAGACACAGAGAGAGAGACAGAGAGAGAAAGACCACGTAGTATACTGTCTAAAGTAGACGGTATTTGGATGGGTGTCCAGCAGAAG
>NC_142943.1:2443159-2473159 GCF_046866305.1 Octopus bimaculoides
ACATTATAAATATGTTTACGCTATTGTAATCAAAGATTATTTATAAAGAAGCTGCCACTTATATTCATGAGATGGAGATAAAAATAAATGAAGTGCTGTGCCTTCTCCAGTTTGCCTGGTGCTTCAAGACCACAATTATAAAGATATTGATAAAGAATCTACCAGGGACACAAATATGTATGCACGTGTGTGTATAACTATATATATTAGTGTGCATGTGCACATATAATTTTTATTATTTAAATTACAGCCAATACCTCTGTCAAAACCTTGGGTTTCTTACAAGTGGAGCAAGTCTGTTGTATTCTTCAGTTGTTAAGGAAGACAGAATATTAACACAAACACCAAATTTTATGCAAGACATATCTGTAAATCAAACACTTTCTCATATTTGTCATTACTAATTTAACGTTTACATATCTGCAAAAAGTGACAGAAGCATTGAAGTAATAATACCATGGGTACTTAAGTTTCTGACGTTTTCGAGAAAGTTCTTCAGGGTAGACATGACAGAGGTAAAATGGAAAAACGAGAGTTGTATATTCTCTGTGTTTGAGTGAAACTGACAACTGATAATGAATGCAACACAATGTAGGTGTGTATATGTAAATAGGAAATAGTAAAAGAGAGTAACCAGGTGTGCATATATGCGTGTGTATGTGTGTGTGTATCTACATATTTCTAGAATATAAACGAATGTATTTGCAAATGTAGAGGTGATTTTATTAACACTATTTTTTGTTTAAAGTGCCCCCTAAATGCTTATGAGAGAAAATTATCCTAGAGAAAGCTGATAAACTGTTGTTTATGTGTATAATTCAGATGATTTGAGTTTTAGGAAGGTTCCTGTTTACAGAAACTTTCCATGCGTGTTGACTGCCGTGTGATGCGTTTGAAGAAAAGTTGAATGTGAGTGAATAGAGAATGTTGTGGTGAAAAGAAGGAATCAGAGGAGGAGTAATTCTATGCAAAATAAGATTTAAGGTGGGGTAAGTTGGTGACTCCCTCCAAAGCTGGAGCCTATCAATTGAGAAAGAATAAAAGGTACAAGAATTTACAGAAAATGTCAAAACAGTTGAAGCAGAAGAGGGATGATGGTTGGATAAAAGATTCTGTTCTAAGAGCAACAACGACGAAGAAATGCTGCAAACCAACAACAACAACAAAAAAAAGAGGAAAAGAAAAACACATAAACAAGAGAGATTCTGTTGTGTGGTTCAATATTTATAATACTTTTTGATAATAATCAATAACATATAACAGCTTGTCAAATGTACATAAGAGATTCCTATGACAAATCTAAATTATTTTCAACACACAAAACTTTCCTCCAAACATGAAACAAAACTAGAACTGTTTGTCTTGGATTGGCTCTCATACAACAAACAACATTTCTTAGAAATGACTTTTTGTTTTTTTATTCATTTATTTATTAGTTTATATATATATTTTTTTTGTTTATGGCAAACTTCTTTCATCTATTGTTACTGATATTGCTGTTCCAGATGAAATGTCGCTACGAGGAATTCAATATTGGTTGCAAAACACTATTTCCCTTATCTCTCTTCCTTTGCTTCTTCTTCAATCATTAAAGCACACACACACACACACACACACACGCACACACGCACAAACATTGAATATATTTTTTACCTCAACTTTCTATACTACACTTCCTGACAAGATATTTTATCGTCTTTTGTTTGTTTTAATGTAGGACCATATCAGACATATGGACACAAACACACACACATATATTGATATTTATTCATGTATATGCATGCGTGTATGTGTGTATATACATGCTTACATATGTCTCTATATAAGTGTGCATGTATATATATATATTTACATTAATGTATGTAAGTAAGTATGTATATGTATGTAAAGTATACATTAACACATACACACAGTGACAAAGAGAAGGAAAAGTTTTGATAGATTGGGGTAAAGATGTGAATCTCATAATTCTGAAGATGGTAAGATTGTAAGATGATAATAATTGAAGAAGCTTAGTGAGGTATTGTCTCAGTCGATAGCAAAATGTTTTCCCCCTCCTTTGCAAAACACAGATTCTATGAAGCGTGTCTCATGTGATGCTGTATGATAATATGACATGTGACACATTGGCTATGAAATATAGCAAAAGATGGAGAGAAAAGGGGTGGCCGGAAGAATAGAGTAGAAATGTAAAAATATTTACTAAAGAGTTCATGGGGGAGAGAGAGAGAGAGTGAGGGAGAGAAATGGATGAGCTGGTATGGCTACGTGGTAAGCTTCATTATGACTTCTATAAACAAAATGTCTATCAGCTTGGTGGTTTCATGTAAGAAAATATTAACTGTTAGTTATGAATGAGTGAGGTTTCACATCAGCAAGGGCAACAAGCCTTAGCATTCTACCTTAACAAGCTTCAGCCAACTCCTGTCATTATTATATGATATATATATATACGAGGGTGAGTCAAAAAGTAATGCCATTTTGCTTAGGACAGGTATAATTACCAACACAGAAACATGTATCATACATCAAAATGAAGCTGGTCCTCTGTGGATCACATCCATACTTCTCAACATAGTCACCGTTTCTATCAATAGCAATGTTCCACCTTTGAATGATAGCATGTATCCCTGCCCTGTAAAATTCTGTTGACTGTTCTTTGAGCCAATTCTTCACTACAAAGTCAAAGAGACAGCACCTTCTTTCGAAGGGTCATAACAGGTGATGAATCATGGGTTCATCATTATGAACTGGAATCAAAGAGGCAGTCAATGGAATGGTGCCACTCTAAATCACCACCACCGAAATAGTTCACGATGCAAAAGTCAGCTGGAAAAACCATTGCAACTGTCTTTTGGGATGCTCAAGGTGTCATTCTGGTTGATTTCTTGCCCAAAGGAAAAACAATAAACTCATAATAAGCTTCATTTTGATGTATGATACATGTTCCTGTGTTGGCAATTATACCTGTCCTAAACAAAATGGCATTACTTTTTGACTCACCCTCATATATATATATATATATATATATATGAAGATAAATAGAGAAAGACAGATACATACATGTGTATGATTTGTGTAGACATATATATATATATATATATATATATATATATATATATATATACACACACACATACATAAGTATAGTTATAGATATTACATAAGTTTTTTTCTTGGATTTCACTTGTTATTTTGGTTTCATTATGGACTTGTGTCGTCTGTCTTAAGCTGATACCAAAGTTTATGGATGATTTTATTATGTTATTATATATTTTCCTTCAAATAGAAGCATAAGAGAATGCATTTCCAACCTCCAGCACTTGTGGAACTTTGTTTATTCATACAACATATTATTCCTGCAGCCTAAGAAACACTATTGCTGGTACAATCTAATTATCGTAGTCTTACCTCTGTACAACATGAAGGCATGTTTGTCACACCAGGAAATCGTTCTCCATTGACGTAGGATAAGTGTTCTGGGCACACACAGACAAAAACAATCCATTTAGTCTGTCTGTTAGCAACAGGTAGATTGGTGATATACATCACAATTACAAATGCCCTGGATTCTGCTGGCCATGTTTCATCTGCATACACATCCCCATACAAGTGTGTGTGTATGTATGTATGTATATATGTATGTATGTATGTATGTATATATCTAGAAAGCTTTCAATGTTAAGCAAACCTAGATAACTATATCAAACAATCAGATACTAATAAATTTAAGCAGAAGTAACATCCAATCTAATTCCTGGTGTAGGACATGTAGATCCAACTCTCACTTAAAAGAATTTCAAGAAATCTCGAGAGTACGACAATATGAATAAGAATGGAGAAAGAGAAAATCATATCCTTAATTGATGGTTACACCATTTATAACCAATGATTGTTTTTATCATCATGTTCTTCATTATCATCATCATCATCATGAGTTAACATCTGTTTTCCATGCTGGCATGGGTTAGGAGCCACCCAGGCTCCATGTCTCAACTGCTGGATACTCTTCCTAATGCCAACTGATTTACAGAGTGTACTGGATACTTCTACACAGCACCAGCATGGATGTCTGTATGTGGCTCCAACATGGGTACTTTTTACCTTGTACTAGCACCAGCACGTATACATATATATATATATATATATATATATATATATATATATATATATATATATATATATATATATATACACACACACACACATATTCATATATGCATTTGTGGGTGAAGTTGTGTGACACAGTAGTAAGATGTTGGACTCTTAATCACATGATCTCAGGTTTGGTTTCTGGGCCAGGTGATGTGTTGTGTCCCTCAGCAAAGCATTACAGTTACTCTGTTCAGAGGGAATGAGTACCGACTGAGTACTGGTGCAGCTGTCTGTCTCCCGGAGTCAGACCTTGGCTGTACCCTTCAATCAAGAGTAGAAAGATGGATAATTGTCTACTCAAAACTACATTGACTCTTAAAACAAGGCTACACAATCATACTTAATTGTGAGTAACATCTATGGTTCCAACTGGGTTCTGTACACACACACATATTTAATATATGTTATAATACATATATATATTCATACACATATAGAGAGGTATACACACACTCATATATATGCATTGTATGAACATATACACATATACACATATATGTTTGTGTGTTCATGTAGTGATTCTTTATTAATTCACTTCTAAGTATTTTCAAAAAATAAATCCACTTTGGTATTTAAGATTAAGATTATTATTTCGTTCTTTTCACCAAGAAATTAAGAGTACAAAACAAAAACAAAGGAAATGAATAAGTGAACAATGAAAGAGAAGATGTCACTGGAGATATTGACAATTTAAGTAGCTGCAAGAAGACCCCACAACCATCACATAGCAACTGCATATTTGTACGAGTATATTTTCTTTGTGTGGTATTATGAAGGCAATGACTAATTGTTTCCTAAGTGCTACAGAACATGGAATATATATGGTTTATTGGTATTGTTTTGGTGCTTCGATATAATGATGGCCCACTTTCTCTTCAGCATTTACCATTTGTCAATAGAAATCTTATGTTTTTCTTTTACTCTGTACATGCACATAGATACATTGTCATATACATACCCACACACATATATATACATACATGCACACACACACATATATAAATACACACATGTTTTCATCGTCACATATAGGTACATATGTATGCATTGTCTTATACACATGTATAGATTATTATATATATATATATATATATATATATATATATATATATACACACATACATACAGTTGTGTATGCATATATATATACACACACACATACACATGCCTATGCATTGTCATATATATATATATACATACACATGTACACATTGTCATGTTCACAAATGTATTCATTGTCTTACCTGTATACACAAATGTATGCATTGTCAAATATAAGCAAACTGCTACATAAAACCATGTTTCTTTATATATTTTTGTTTTAGTATATCTTTTATGATTCAGGTATGCACTTATGCAAATTTCTTTGTATGCATATGTGCATGTTTAGTGCATGCACACGTGCTAACGTGCATGTGCATATATAAAATCTGGTTCAATAACTGTTAAAGGTGAAACTTGAAGTACCAAACAGTTCAACATTATCAATACACACATAGACATATGTATGTAAACAAGCATATATACATGTGTGTGAGTGTGTATACACACACATAAGTATGTGTATATATATACTTGTGTTTATATGTATCTAAATATACATGCATGTCCACGTATATATATATATATATATATATATAAGTATATATTTACATCATCAGTTTTTATATGTGCTTTAATATCAATATGAATATATATGTACGTGTACAAATATGTCGTTTTATACTACTCTATATGTAATGTCTATCCTTTTCAAGATTTACTTAAATAAATTGCCATTTGCAAATGTTAATCATATGTATACACTGTGTGTGTATGCTTTGGTTTCATATAGGAATCTATGTTCAAATATATATATATACTTATATGCGTTTATTGCACTTTCAGCACAGCTGTGTATATTTGTTCCAGAGTTTTCCTACAGACATTATTAGGAAGTAATAATAACTGGAGAAACCTCCTATATACAGACTGAGTATGTGCATGATTATATGTATGTGTGTGTGTTTATATATATATACACATATATACATGTGTGTATATTCACATGCATATGTCATATGAATATATTTATACATTCTCTCAGTTTTATTTCTTCGTAATAATGTCTGTAGGACTATACAAAACACATATACACAGATTTGCTCGAAGAAATCTTCTGCAATCCTATAATTTGAGTTTGCAAAGATGATTTGCTTCTTCTAATGGGAAATGAACTTATCTTGGATTTCACTTAACCTCTGCTCTATCCATCTTCTTATAACTTACAATTTCATATCATTAGAAAGATTTTTTTTCTTCTTCTTAACACAATATTTCATTCCAAAAAACAAAAGCAAAAAAAAAACACTCACACGCATTCACATGTATGTATTTCAGTAGAATTTTGCGATTCCAGTGATGAATCTGTACTTTACAAAGACTTTTATCTTAGGAACTAACAAAATGAATTCTTTTTAGAATCCTTTGTTTTCAGCCGCAAAACTGTAGTACAACTGATTGTATCTTACTTTGTTGTTTAGGATAATTAAAAACTTTAGTCAGGGTTTAGTGCCATAGTGTGGCACTTTGGGCAAGTGTCTTCTTCTATTCTCCCATGCAAACCAAATTTTGAAGGTGAATATGATGGACAGAAACTGAAAGAAGCTTCCCATGTGAGTATGTATGAATAATAGGATTCAGTATAATTTAGGCACATCAACATGTAGGATGCCAGAAATGGCTAGGTACCAAAACATAGGGTTCACAATGAAGTAAAACAATCATAAAGGTAACAGATGTTGGTAGGATATTGTAGCTACAGAAGTACCAAATCCACTACAAACCGTAGATCTGACTCAAGACTGGCTCTATGTGCAACATTCATACATAAAAGAACACAATGGAGTTTAAAATTAATGACAGCTGTTTCAGTAGAATTTAATTGATGTATTCAGATGTCGTAGCATATAATCCACCATTTTCAGGTAAACAGGTGGTAGTGATGATGAGGATAATAATAATAATAATACTAATAATCCATGGCTGGAATTTATAGTATTTTAATGCATCACTATGTGTATTTCCACAAATCACATGTTTCTTACGATGCATGAACTAAGATCCACTTGATGTCCATGGATATTATGGATTATACTGTAATCAACCCAAGAATATACAAACTATGTTTGTAAGAAACGTGTTTTGTGGAAACGTAGATAGTGATGCATTAAAATTCCATCCATGGATTATCATTGTGATTACTATATTTATCCTATGTTATATTGGCACAGCTCGATACAACCCCATACAACTGCTATTGCTACTTGGTATCACTAGCTCGTAGCCGACATAATAAAATGGGAGCTTTTATATGTGTTCTCAAAAATGTTTCCTGTTAAAAAACTACAAGGATTGTAGTTGTGGCCAACGCTGGTGTCATGTAACTGGCACCCATGCCAGTGGCACATGAGAAGTACCCACTACATTCATGGTGTGGCTGTTGTTAGGAAGGGCATCCAGCCATAGAGATCAGAGTGGAACCTGGTGCAGCTCCCCAGTTTTCAGTCAAACCATCCAACCCATGCCAGCATGGAAAACGAACTTTGTTTAGTAGTAGCAAATGAGCATTAACCTTAATATCACCTAGCAAGCAAACAGGTGAGGGTTGGTGCCAAGAAGGGCACGTGGTAATAGAAAACCTGCCTCAATGAATTCTGTCTAACCCATGCAAGCCTTGAAAAGTGAACATTAAAATGATGATGATGATGATGGTCCTCTGAAGTTAAGAATCAATTCAAGTTTCAAGTTTAATGAATTAATTTCATTCCCAGTTGTTTATTTAACAATCCCACCACCACAACTTACTGGACTGAATGTTAATATTAGCAGTGTTAAGAAGTGAATCAGGGACCTTAAACTTTCATTGACTTTCTATAAATAATATAAGTTCACAATATTCTAATTAGACAGTGAATTAGCTAGTTCATTAAAAGTGTTCGCTAAAATGAATGCCCTGCAGTATGTGTTTGGGTTCTCTACATTGTGAGTTCAAATCTTGCTGAGGTAATCTTTGTCTTTGCATTTCCTTTCAAAATTCAATAAATAAGGACCCAGGGCAGGATAATGGGTTGCTAGAATTGCCAACTTTTTGGGCAGGCTGCTTTGCAATATCTGATCTAGCTTTTTACAATTTGACAATAATGTCTCTGATGACACTGGTGCCAAGCTGCATTCACTTCTCCAAAGGTAACATCTGTGGTATGGAGAGTGGAGGGCTTCAGCAGTGGGGCGGGGGACTTCCCAGGTGTAGATCTCAGATCTCACAAGAGAGTTTGGATATTCTAAATTCAATCTTTTTGAAAATGTTTACGGTTACATTTATTTAAGTCTCTGTAGAATTGAAATTGTGTTTCTCGAGAATCTATTTCCTTAACTTTTAAGATGTTCCTGATAAAAGCAGGGCCAAATTTCTGAGATATATTTAAAAGAAAACCAATAAAAAATGTAAATACTGAAAAACTTTATTATTATTATCAAAGGATAAACACATGACCTACATATTTTTTTTCTTTCTCTTCCTTCTATTCTTTATTCCCAGCATATTTTGCTAAACATAAAATAAATCTGTTCCAGACCGATTCTTTTATCTCTAAAACTTTTCTTTTTATCTCCTCCATAGCTGCCTTTCAGTTTGAAGGGTAATGAAGAAATGTTTCTTTCACCTTTCATTATTTTTACTTCGTGTTTTGGCAATAGTTTACTTCTCTTCCACATAGATTGGACTCAATGTCCATACTGCAAGTTTTCAATTACCCAATTCGAAAAAATCAATAAGCTGGATAAGTGTACAGAGAGGTATGTTTAATACTGCCAAAATTTAGGTGCCATAGTGATAAATTCCTGACAAAATATGGCTCTCGTTGCTGCTACCTGTCTAATATCTCCATTAGTACGAAGACAATTAAATGGAATTTTGAAACTATGCCATTCATATCTTAATATGAGTTTTTATAAGCAACAAATTTGCTGACAAAGCAAAGTAAACTGACATGAGGTTTTCTCGGGAAGCCTTTTAGCTAAGTGAAGATAAGCCAGAAATGTACATTAAATTTATTACCTTGTGATCAGTAAGTCTTGCTTAAATCTATTCTTCAAATGTCTTTTCAAAGACTATGCTTACATAGTTACACATTTAATAGAATACATTGACTCAGTTTAAAATAATCTTCTTTTAGACACAAACAGTGTGGTTGATCATGATTGGAATTCCTGGAGACGAGGAGAAAAACAACATCAACAGTAAAAGAATATAAAGATAAAATTGCAATGAATTTGTTGTTTTGTGGATGAACATCTCATCTAAAACTGACACAAAACAAAACCCCAAAACAAAATGAAAGAAAATCGTTTATTTGTATGATAGGTTTCTGTGTTCACGTCTAATTATCACGACACTTCGTTAAGTAAATATTCACACAGAGACTTTGGAAAAGTGGATATTCTTCAGAATGAAGAACACAATATCAAATTTGCTCCACAACAGAATGATATTTGAGTTCAGTTTTATTGATTTGTAGCAGACCAGATTTTGGAGAGAAATAACAAAAAAAAAAAAATGACATTTAAAAAACAAAACAAAAAAAAAAAACTAAAAACAATATTATATATTTGAACAAACATGACCTTTCTGATATTTTTCTCTCTCTTCAGCATCTCATCTCCCGAATAGTTTCTTAAATATAAAATAAATCTGATCAAACTAGTTTTGTATTAAATTCTTTCAAAGAAATATATTTTTCTTAGTTCAAGACCTTCTTGGAAAAAATATACGTACATAATGTGTGTGCATGTCTGTATGTGTCTGTGTGTGTGTGCATGCATAGCTATGAGGGAGAGAAGTTCACATCCAAATAACAATGTTTTCCTGGTTCAGTCCTGTTGCCCATCACCTTGACCCAAGCTTTGTGAGTAGATTGGTAAATGGAAACTAAAAGAAGTTTTGTATGTGTGTCTGTGAGTGTTTCTCCTTGTTTTGCTATTAGGTTGCTTGTGCCAGGTTAGGGTTGATGACAGGAAGAGCATACAGCCATAGAACATCTGCCTCAACAAATCCTGTTTGGCCCAGGCAGGCAGGGAAAAGGTGATATTAAAATGATAACGATGGCATGATGATAATATAATGATGATGATGATAATGATATGGTGATGTAATTTTCAAAACAGCTAAACTCTCGACCAAAGCACAGGTTCCTATTTCACTCACACATATTTTCCCAGATATTCTTTTCAACTAATTACAACTAGTAACCAATATACCAACAACAACAAAAAAACAAAAAAAATCAACTTATCCTCAGGGATTTGAAAAAGGACAAAAAGCAAAGAAAAATTCAATCTCAGTTTCTATTTGATATTATACTGTGAGTGACTTTTGCTATCAGTCAGCCATAATATTATCGAAATGCTATGAAAATATCCCACAGAGTTAGACTAAAGCTTAGCAGTTTGTACATTAAGTTTACTTTCTTTTGGTTGCTAATCTCATAGAAGAGCAAATTTCTAATACATTGTCGAGAAATATAGATAAAGGCAGTTCAGTGTATATACAGAAAGTCACTTTATTTCTTCAGTATTCTCTTGGGCACATGAGTACATACATTTCATAAGTTACCCATCCAGCTACTAAGATACTAAAAATATGCATATGAAAACATGAATACAAATGTAAATGCTTGCATGCATGTACGTATATGTGAAATTAGCTTTGAAGTCTATTTCCTTGTGGTGTAGTTATTTTCTTATGGTATATGATACGTGGAAGAAGTAATCACATTAATGCTGCTGTATAATAATAATAATAATAATAATAATAATAATAATAATAATAATAGTAATAATGATTTCTAACCGAGAAGATATGTATAGTCGATTAGATCAACCTTAGTACCTACAACCTACATCCAAAGGAAGATTTTGTTTGTAGGATAAACAGTAACCAGACTGAAAGAAACTAGCTATCCACCTTCACAGCCAAACCACCAGGGAGACCTCAATAGGAACATTTGACCTGCTAGACATAGCAAACAAATATCACTCAAATTACACTCGACCATCGTGAATGATGCAGGATTCATTAAGGTATGAAGTTGGTGATGTTCTATGATAAAAAAAAAAGGAAAAAAGAAAACTAACTGGATGGTCACAACTGGAATGCTTCTGATTATACATTTCAATCAGGAAAGACCTGGGACCCAGCAGTAACAACTGCAACAAGTCCTATAGTACAGTGAATGTTATGACATACTTCCACAGGAGGAGAACCTAGGCTTTTCCTAAAACTGATTGTATAAATGTGTTTATTGCTTGAATGCCTCAGGCAAGGAAGTGCAGTACCTCTGGCCATTTTGTAGGGTGTATGTGGCTGATGAGAGGGAAGGACGAAACTGCTCAGAAATGTATTTAATCAGTCAGTTGTTCATAAGTCTGGAAAACAAAACACTCTAACAAAATTTTTTGAGCAATAATATATTATGTAATCATTGGTTATTTCTGGTCAGAAAGTAATCGTTGGTCTCTGCTCTTAGATGGCTCATCATGGATGGTCATTTTATATCCTTACCCCTGTTAGTAAACAGGTTATGTGCCTCCAATTATTAGGTCTGATGGATTGCCTGTATTGCTAAGAGCAATAACAGACATGAAATCAAAGGTAACTTTCTCACCAGCCATAACTAACAACTACTAAAAATAGTGTATATATATATATAAATACACACACACACACACACACATACAAACATATATACATGTGTGTGTGAGAGTATGTATGTATGTTGGGCTTCCTATGATTTCTGTCTCTCAGATCTGCTTACAAAACATTGGCCTATCTGGAAGTATTATAGAAGACACTTTCCCAAGCTGCCAAACACACTGGGTCTGAACTCATAACCATTTGCTTGTGACGCAACTTCTTTAACCACACTGCAATACCAGCCGTGCCTGTGCTTTAGCTATGGCTGTACCTTCACATTTACACACACACACACACACGCCTGTGTGAATGGAATTCTAATAGAAGACAAGATACTGTTAAATATCCTAGTGCAGCTCTCTTTAGTTTCTGTTCTATCTCTTACTGCAGCAAAACTACTTGTGCAGCCACTGCAGCGGCAACAGCAGCAGTCCAGATATTATGAGGTTGCCAGCCAAAGTGCAAGTATGCAAGCACATATGAAAACATTTCAGAGCAATTTCTGTTATACGCTGCTTTCACCCCAATTCACTTTGCTATCTGTTTTTGCAATACATATTAAACTAGAGTTCTCCGTAGGACGATATGGCTTGATCTACACAAATAATTCACTGCAATGCTAGTGAAATAGAAGATATTGATTCTATACAAGCAAAATACATCACAAACCCAATAATAGATGACTGTTCAGGAGAGATATATATTCTGTTCAAATAATGAACTGTCATCTGATCAAAATATATTTTGTATGAATAATAAAATGTCTATAAAATGCCATAAGAAAGTATTTTGTGGCCATGGTGCATTTCTTTCTTTCGTGGCAATCACAACAACAACAACAACAACAACAATGACAAAGATATGTTTGGATATATGCATAGAAGAACTAAAAATGATTGAATAAAATGATGTGAAGATCGTTATCTTGAGGATCTACATGAAAGTAACCTAGTTTTTCTATTGGATAAATATAATTATAATGCCTTTTAATCAGATCACATCCAGGTTTCATCCAAGATAAGGCTGGTCAGTGACAAATAATTGTTGAAACGAAATTCAATTCATAAATCATTAGATGAATAAATATATAACGAGAGCTATGAGATTCTGTGAAGCTTAAAGTCTTTGAAATGGTTAACCTTAGTGTATTTCACTCGTATTTTACTGTTTTAGAATAGGTGATTCATGTTAAGAGATATTCTATAATAATTTTATAATAATCCCAGTTTGGTAACTAGGAAAAAGTTATTTTAGAATAATTCCAGTTTAGCAAAAGAAGCATTATTCAATTCAATAAAAGTTCCATGCATCTTGTTGAGAAAACAAAATATGACTTACACCGTGGTTGAGTCCCCATGACTATTATTGTTGTAATTCTATTTACATTTTAGAATTTGGGGTTAATTATCAAAGTACCAGTCATATACTGAGGTTCATGTGTTCATAGAATGCTTGGTATTAGAAATCAATGTCAGATATCAAAGTCTTTCTCCAATAACTACCAGTTGGTCATTGATACCTTACTTCATGATATCATTGTGAGAAGAGGAAGACCCTATGTGGTAACGAGGCATGTTAGAAATAGCAGCCAAATCATATCATATCATCACAACAATGAAAGGGCACAGTAAATCCTGTAGTCCTCTCTCTCTCTCTCCTTCTCTCTTCATGTGCCATGCATAGAGACATCAGCAATGATGAACCTCCTTGTCTTCCTGTCCCCCACACAACATCATCCCAATGTTCTATGTGAAACCAGCTGCTAAGGTCATTGTGGCCTTTGCTACACAAGAATGGATGGTTGGTCATGCTGTGAATGTTTATTTGATCATAAGTCTGCTTGATCAAGCTTGACCTGGGGCTAAACTCCAACTATAAAAATAATTTCATGTTGAAAGAAAATTTATTTTCTATTTCCTTTAACATTCTGTGAAGTCGGCACAAAATTATATTTCTGAATCTGTTGATTCTTCCATACATCACCAAACACCTCACATTTCTATGGAAGAAAACCATTTTGCAGTAACGCTTTTACAGCAGATGTTCAGTAGCATCAACAATGTACGTGTAGCCACCATAGTGAATACATGGAGCGATTATATGTAGTAACTGCAACTAAGCATTTACTACATGTATTAAATATAACAAACATGGGTAGTTGATATTTGTAGAAAACACATGTAGCAACTATTTGCTGTAACTACATGTAGCAATTTTCCCAGCAGTTTTCTAAATAAGTAACAAAATACTAGCTCAGGAAAATCACCACCATCATCATCATCATCATCAGCATTATTTAACACCCAGCTTCAATGCTGGCATAGGTTGGATAGTTTGGCAGCATCTGACAAGCCAGAGTCCTGCATTATGCTCCCATGTCTACTTTGGCATGGTTTCAATGGCTGGATGTCCTTACTAATAAATGACTTGTAGGTTATGCAACCACAATATACTATAAAGTATATTCAATATTTTTTTTATAAGTCAACACCACGTCCTACTGTGTTAGCAGTGCACTTTACATTATTTTGTTAAGGTCATTTCTACAGAAATTTTTGTTACAGTGTTTTGTATCAAGACATCAGATATGTAGCATACCCATTGTACCTGCTTGGATTGTCTCAGGGCTAAACATAAAAGCCTGGAAGTGACACAACAGGCAGCCATGATGCATGAGCAAAACACAACAGCCCTTAGACAAAACAGAAATTGTGAAAGGCAAATAAGGAGCCCGACTGACAGGACTCTTCCTCTTTTTCCTTTTGGGCAGTTATACTTCTAGAAAACAAAATATTTTAAGGATTTTTTTATACAATTCCTAATATTTGATTATAAAAAAATTATAGAATTTTTTCAACTTCAAATTGGTTATGAGGGTCATCTGAGAGAAACAGGAATCAAGGAGGTTCACAGGAAAAAAAATGGCTATGAACCACAGTTATAGAGGAATAAAAGTAGAATTTTTGAAGTGAACCTTGTGTTAAATGGAGTGCAGGCATGGCTGTGTGGTTAAGAGTTTCAGCATGAAATTATGTAGATCCATGTTCAATTATCATATGTGGCATATTGGGCAGGTGCCTTCTACCATAGATACAAAATGACCATAAAAAAATACTTTGTCAGCCCTCCATGGAAGCCCCTTGTACATCCATGCCTGTGAGTGTGTTTAAGGGCACATATATTGTTTGCTACTTTATATCAGTGTAGAATATAAACATTGGTGAACAACAAACCAAAAACTAAAGGAGCTTAACAAATGAGGCTTCTTGAGGTATTTGTTCTGCATTGAGACACAAATACTCCCCTTGTTACACTCACTATCAAGCATGCAGTAAATAAGTTATTGGAAACCTGAAACCAATGATGCTTTTATTTTACCAACTGGGATATAAAATAAATTAAAAAATTAAAATTAAATAAGAAAAATAAATTTATCTATATGCATAATAAAAATTGAATTGCATGTTAATTCAATTTTCTAAAATAATATTATAGGATGTTTCTTTGAAGCTTTTTTTATTTTTAAAAATTTCATTATGTTTTAATTTTGAAGGGACACATTTGAGATTTAATCTACAAAATTAAAGGGGAAAAAACACAAAACAAAGCAAAATAAGTATAAAAATAAAGAAATTTCTAGATTACATGATTTAATATCTGGAGATTGAGGTAATCCATATTTTGTAGAAATACCAGTTTAGTTTGGGAAAATTTGGATTCAGCTTGGAATCAATAAAATAATAATATTATGGAGTAACAAAATATACAAAAACAAATGAAATCCTAAACATATATTGCAGGAACTGGTTATTTTTGTGGCTGGCTCCTTTGTTTCAAAGCTTGGTATATGAACGTATATTTATTTATTCATTTTTTGTACACATTATTTTAATTATCTTCAATGTGTTGTTAATATGATGCAATATAACAAAGTGAAGTAGAGAATATAGAGTTTGTTTGTTCAATAATTACAAATCGGGCTAACACCCTAACTTGGAGAAAAGAAAAATGTCCGCCCATTCCTTTAACGAATGCCATTCCTTTGAGTCAGATAATTTGATTATTATCGAGTTTTAAATTCCAAAAAATGATGTTCAGCCAAATCATGTATATCTTTCACGTGTTAAAGGCAGGTTTAAATCTAATAAAACGTTTGAGCATTGCAGATAGTTTGCGTTTTTTTGGTTTTTATATCTAGCAACATTAATATTGATTTGAGCATGAATGACTGTTGAAGTTGATCGGGAGTGACAGAATCAATCAAGGCTTTATAAGACAGCAATGGCCCAGTCTATAAATCTGCTAGGATAAGGAAATTATTGGCAAGCCATTGTGTAAAAGTTAAACTCATCCCAGAATATAAGTTTAGTTGATGAATCGAGAACCAACTTTGGAAAAACAAATAGGACCGTGATGGCAACGATGATAACTAATATCAATATTATGGATTTGAAGCTTCACTTGTCTGCTTGCTATGTCCACTAGAATGGTTTATTACACAGAATGGAATTGCATTGGTATATCTCATATTTGATTAATGACAAACTTAACTGACTAGAGTCATATTTCAATTTCTTGGCACCCCCCTCCTCTTTATCAGCTTTCTATTAGGTTTAATATATAAAAAAAAAAAAAATGTTCATGAACAGGAAACAGGAAATTTTAGGGAAGAAGAAAAAAACATAATCTGTTGATGTTTATACAATCTTCATGGATATTGGTTAGTGAAAATGGTGAATAACTGAGGTCAAAAGTAAACTGTTGCCTATGTCCACCAGGAACTTGTATTCAGTAACAATCACTAATCAATTTATTGCTGTTATTATTAGTAATAGTATTATTCCTAAGGCAGTGAGCTGGCAGAATCTTTAGTATACCAGGCAAAACGCTTAATGGCATTTCACCTATCATCGTGTTCTGGGTTCAAATTCTGCCAAGGTCAACTTTGTCTTTCATCCTTTTGGGGTCCATAAAACAAGAACCAGTTATGTACTGGGGTCGATGTAATCGTCTCATCCCTCCTTCTCAAAATTGCTGCCCTTGTGGCAATGTTAGTGTCATGAGTTGGCAGAACTGTTAGCATGCTGGGCAAAATGCTTAGGGGTATTTCATCCATCTTTATGTTCTGAGTTCAAATTCCACTTAGGTCGACTTAGCTTTTCACCTTTTTACGGTTGATAAAGTAAGGACCAGTTGAGCAGTTACAAGAATCCTTTTCCAGAGAAAACCCAGTCCAAAGATTTTTAATTAAAAGGGGTAAACAATTAAAAATAGGAAAAAGAGTCTTCAAACAACTTTTGCTTTATAAAGAAACATTTTCAGCAGGAACTTTTACTGCCCCCCCCATCCCTACTCCCACTGCCCCACTCCTACTCTTGCTGCCCCATTCCTCACTCTCACCACCCCACCCTCTACATTCACACCCACTAATAATAATATCCCAAATAATGGAAACAACAAAATGCTTAAAATATGATCAACAGACACTATTAAAACAATAACAACAAAGTGAATAAAGTTTAATGAATTTTCTTAAAGAATTTTTGCAAAGACGTTTAATTCAAAATATATGAATTAAACATTTTCAAAGACACAGAGGAAAAAATAGGTGAAACTGTAGGAATAGGTGAGGGCTGAGAGATGTTAAAGAATCCAACCAAAGAAAGGGTTTGATGTTTGTTTTTCAACCTCATAACTCTTCATTTGATGAGTAACAACTTCAAACACCTCAGTCTTCCCTTTCTCTCTCTCTCTCTCTAACCCCTCAGTCTTCCCTTTCTCTCTCTCTCTCGCTAACCCCTCCCACCCTTCTCCAATTTATTTCTACTGTACTTCACCTTCAATAAACATCCGATATTATTAGTGGGAAATTATTGAGAAGTTGTCCATCTGTCACCAAACTGGCACAGCCAGATGACATTCTGTCATCAATATTCAATACTAGGCCAATTATAAATGTTTTCTTACTCTAGGTTTGAGAATTAAAATTTATTGACAAAATCAAACAAAAAAAATGTAGCTATTTCACTTCCCCTTGTGCATGTGTGTATACACACACACACATATATATATATATATATGTTTATATGTATGTAGAATTTAATATGTATATGCACAAGTGTACATGTAAATATTAAATATATGAATGTAGAAGACACGTGTTACGTTGTGAAGTAGGATATTTAAAGTTATCATTTGATAGGGTTTGGAGACTGATCCCGTGTAGTAAAATACGAAAACACTTCCTTGAGGGATTTTGGGACTGTTTCACTTGGAAATATTTACAAAGCAACCATACTGAGACCGAAGTGGAATGCTTCTAACTGCAAAGGAGATACACAAAAGGGGATTAAGATAATACCCATCAATTTTGTTTCAGTATTGCTTATGTATAATGATGAACATATTTCACCATAGATATATATATATGTATTTATAAATATCTACAAATAATATACACATGTTCATCTTACACAATCATCGGATGTATTATTCTGTTGTTATTCAACTGATCAGGTATATCCAGTTATAATATTTCAAATGTTTCATGTCTTCTATAATTACATTTGCATTCTTTTATTGTTCCAATTCTTTTTTCTTCAAACTTTCCTGTGCTGGAATCCTAACTATAAATTTACCTGGACTTCTACCTTTAACGATATGTTATATAACGTGTGTAATATTCTCAAATTATATTTCAATTTTTATTATGTCATTCTGTTTCTCATTACTTTTTCAATCTTCTCTTAACACCTTATTTTTAATCTTCAGATCTATAATTTACATATTTTGATGTTCACTATCTTTTCCTATTTCTGGATTATTCACAATAACAACATGTATTTCTTGATAAAATTAGGTTTCACAATAAGAAACTAATTTTCTCTAATTTACATTTGTTTTGCTTGTTTCTTTTTGTGAAATTGTTTTTAGCAAAATTTTTATTTGGTCTCCAGTTATTGTTTAACCCTGGGCTAGTCCTGATTGGCTCATATCCAAGAGTATTCCAGCTATGCCTATCTAGTCTGATTTTACCTTTTCCAAAACATCCACAATTGCACCTTTTCCAACATACTTTGTTTTTTTGTTTTGTTTTCAAAGGCTTTATTCTTTTACTTCCTTCAGTCATTGGATGACAGCCATTCTGGAGCACTATTTTGAAGAGTTTAGTGGTTCAGTCATTGAAATTCATCCTGTTCTTGTTTTTATTATCTCTAGTCCTTATTTTATCGATCTCTTTGGTGAAACCGCTAAGTTATGGAGATGTGTCAAACAAGGGACGCAGGAACAAACACAAACACAACTGTGTAACTCTGAATGTGCACGTACACACTCTAACACACACACACACACACACACACGCACACACACACATATGCTACAGTCTTTTATGCAGTGTCTGTCAACTAAATTCTCCTAAAAGGCATTGGTCAGCCTGGACTATAGTAGAAGACACTTACCTAATGTGTGGTCCAGTGGGACTGAACCTGAAACTAGGTAGTTGCAAAATGAATTTCTTAACCCTGTAGCCATGTCTGCACCTGAAGGATGGAGGAGTATACTTTGACGGAGATTTGGCTGCTATTTCTAGAAGACTAAGCATCTACAAAGAGGCTCCATCATTAAAGAAATTTAAAAATAAGTTGAAGAAACTTTAGTAGAGCTCTAAAAATTCAGAATGGACAGGGTGGTGGAGGTGAGGTTACTGCTCAAAAGGTCATGACCTCCCAGTATGCCACAGTAATTGCAAATGTCTACTGCAATACCACTCCTACATCATGGTTAAGTGGTAAGAATTAAGAAAGAACTTAACTTTTAATAATAAAATTACTGCTGTTGCAGAAATTCAAACAAACATCGAAATTGATAGAATCACCCAACCCACTTTATCACAGAAATATGCAACTTTAAAACATTTCAAAATATAAATTTAAAAGGTTTCTGATCGTTTATTGTTCAGTTGCTGAAAGAACATCACATTAACACAACTTATTCAAACTTTAAGAACTGAGTTCAAGTTGAACTCTGTTCATTGTTGTCGTAGTTGCTGTCTATTCTCTTTTATTTCCGGTTTAATAAGAATCCAGTCAGAATTCCATTTCTGACAACAAATCCTTTCTCTCTTGTCACATTTCTTTTATTCTTTCTCATTCTGTATTTAGCCATTATTTTGATTGACCTGGGAGCTTGTAAATTAACTTAGGTGCTTATGTGGTTGCAAGAACACATAGATACGTCTTTGCTGTCCCATACTTAATTGAGGGTGTGACAGCCGGTGGGAGGGAGGGAGGGAGAGAGAGAGAGATGCACCAGCAGCTGGTTGGTAAGCCTTCTCAGTTGAGTGGATTGAAACAAAGTGAAATGAAATGCCTTGCTTAAGGACACAATGCTCCACTCAGTCCTGGAATCAAACTCATGGCCTTGTGATTGCAAGGCCAATGCCCCTACCCACAGGCCAGGTGCCCCCACTTCTCTTTTTCTATTTACAAATATATTTGTATATAAAATGTAACATTCTACCGTTTTGATAGAGAAGATGTTGCAAAGAGAATTATTCTGTAATAAATTTTGATCTCAACAAGGTATATAAACTACGTGATTTTGAAATCTAATTTGCCAGCAAAATATGGAATTTAAAGAAGATTTAGTAACTTAGCAAAAGGCAGTCATTTACGCACCACTTTTACCTGTTATTTCTATCACATTCAGAAAGAATCTTAATCAATTTTTGAAAAATGAAATATTAACCTGTCTTTGAAGAATAGAAATTTAACCAATTTACAAAGAATAACCAATTTTTAAAGAACAGAATTTTATGTAATTTCTGAAGAACAATTTTAACTAATTTCTAAGGAATAGAATTTTAAACAGATTTTTAAGAATAGAATTTTAACCAATCTATAATGAATAACCAATTTTAGAAGAATGGAATTTTATGTAATTTCTGAAGAATAACTAATTTTGAAGAATAGAAATTCACCCATTTTTTTTTAGGAAACTGTATAAAATCTAATTCCTGAAGATTTGTTGAAAATATTTCAGATATTTAATTTTGTAGAACTGTTGCCATAAAGGTGTGTTTCCAGTAAATATCTCATTTCAAAGTTTGTTTAATTAAATATCAACAACTGCAAATAAAAAGTAACATCGTTAAATGATCTACTCTTAATTACTACTCAAGTATTTAAGTCCGCAACAACAGTTTCATTAAGTTTAACTCCCTACCTGCATAAACTTAAATTGAATCAAGAGTAATTTTAGCAGCCGACTTAACCATTGCAGGTTCAATCCTTACAGTAACTCTGTATTATTTTTGTGAGAGAAAGACTTGTCTTAGAGAACCACAATTAAGCTAACTGTAAATAGGTATCAAATAACATCCATCACTAACAGATGCAATATAGCAAAGTGAACTGGAGGGTAAGAAACTGCATTACAAATGCTTATGCTGTAAGTTCAAATCCATAACAGGTTCGAGTTTTTTTTGTTTTGTTATTTAAAAATAAACATGAAAAATAGCTAACATTACCTTCCATTGTTTTACTTTTTTCCAGCCATTGAGTTCAATAAACTTTACACTGACCCATTTCTAATTGTATTTCTGAGGAATTAAATAGCTTTTATTTCAATTAAATTTGAAAATAACAAAGAATTTAGCATAAACAGCTTTGTCATTATTTAGCTGATATTTGGATCATAACATGGAATTTTGAGGGAAGGTTTTAATTTTGATCAGATCAAAGCAAGAAGTTTGAGTCAGAGAAGAAAGGGAGGTGTCCCAAAAGGATTGGTCAATCCACCTCACTTGCCATATTAATTGTTTAGCGATCAGATTACTGTCAAATGTAATGCTCATTTATTCAAATTGTTTTTAATTAATCATGCATTATATCATAGCTTTCAGATTTCAACAATGTAACTGCTTAGATTGACATTGTAGGGTAGGTGCGAGAGGCAGGATCTGGCCCATTTGAACATAACAAAAAGGTGAAATATTTTTGCTGGATACGGCAGTTTAGTTTATTGCACTTTAAAGTGTTAATCCAACTTTATACTACAGCGCCTTAATTCACCAATCCATGAAATCCATTCAGCTTTACTTTAACATCACCGACTTATCTCTAGTATCCATTTCATATTACATTACCTTCATTCACCCACCTGTAAATTTCATTACATTGTTTCAATTCATCTACCTGTAAAGTTCATCTACATTTACTCTACATTGCCTTAATTCACCTACTTGCCAGGAACAGGAACCAAATCATCCTGGGTTGTTATCTGTGATAAACTAGTTTCTTATTCAATGGATGATTTATTTCTTCCCAGTTCCATACCATGGAACTAGGTAAAGGCAACATCTTTGAAAAAAACATTTAAAGTTAAGTTACCCTTATATCTCAGAATAATTTCTTTATTAACTCTGCAGTGAATAAATTATGAAATCTACTGAATTTTGGCACATAAACCATTTATTTCTTACAATCATTTCCTTCTAAAATCTCTCTTGATGGGTTTTTACTGTCTTTTATTTCAATTTGTTTACAATTACAACTGCTAACTTAAACTTACCATGTCACACAGCTTTTTTCTGTTTTTTATCTCTATTTTATAACACATTTTTATTAACAATAGATTTAAGTTTCCAGTGGGATATTCTCTGCATTTCTGAGAGAGAGAGAGAGAGAGAGAAAGAAGAGTCTGTGTAACTTTGGTAGAATAAATATTCTAGAAAGTATTTGTGTTAGATGCACTGGTTTTTTGGTTTTCTCATCAACGCCTTTCAATGAAATACACACACACACACACACACACACACACACACACACACACACCCTTGATGTCTCACAGAGGGAAGAACAATGGCTATTGGGGTTAAGGTGTTGCTGAACTATAAACTACACCATCACCAGAGGTTCAGATCTTACAGATCTTACAGCCCACATTGAATTGTGCTCCTGAGCAGAGCACCAAAGTCCCCATTGAACCGCTCCTATTTCATTGTTGAACAATTAACACTTGGAAGGACATTCAGTTTTATAAGCAATTCTTTCCAACACATAAACCATCCCAAAATATGCAGGGACAGACAAAATGGATGCAAAAACAATATTTGTTGTTTTAGTGATTCAATCAGACCTTTTGCTAATGGGAGAAATCATCATTTTATTGATTCAGTGAATTTACTTCCTGGATTGACTGTTTGACATTTCATTATTTGTTCAATTCCTCCCACAATTCATAAATGGTTTTTGATAAATCATCATCAAAATGTCAGGAGGAGGATCATAAAAAAAAAACTGAAGCACAACAGTTTCAGAAATATTGGTAGATAATAATAATAATAATAATAATAATGATGATAATAATAACAATCCCTTCTACTGGAGGCACAAGGCCTCAAATTTGTGGGGAAAGGACTAGATGATTACACAGACCCCAGCGTTTCACTGGTACTTAATTTATCGATCCCAAAAGGATGAAAGGCAAAGTTGACCTTGGTGGAATTTGAACTCAGAACTTAACGTTGGGTGAAATACCGCTAAGCATACTAATGGGTCTGCAAGCTTGCTGCTTTCGTAATAATAATAATAATAGTGGTTTCAAATTTTGGCACAAAGTTGGTAATTTTAGGGGAAGGAATAAATTGATATTATTGACCCCAGGTATTTATTTGATTGACCCCGAAAGGTTGAAAGGTAAAGCCAAACTTGGAAGAATTTGAACTCAGAATATAAAAATGGATGACAAGCCACAAATCATTTTGTCTGGCATGCTAATGATTCTGTCAGCTCACTGCCTTAATGATAATAAGCATAAATAATGGTCATCGAAGTTTTCATGTATTCTATCAAAGTCTTCTGTCATCATATCAGTAAGGTCCAACATAGAGATATAATCATGCCATTCTTTCCTCAGTTTTCTTCTTCCACAGACTCTCCATCAACAGTTCTCCATTTGGCATTAATCTTGTCCGTAGAAACCAAATCCCCCCCCATCTACATACTACATGGCGATCCATTTGACAGCCAATAACTCACTCATCTTGCCTGTACTCCACATATTCAGCTGGTTAATGCTACATGTCTAATGGGACATGCTTACCTCATTTCTTGCCAAACTGTGCTGATAATTTACATTTCCATGGTGGTGCTCCAGTATGACCATAGCTGCACGGCTGAAAAGTAAAAGAGTAAAAGAACCCCACCCCAAATTCTACTTGCCAGTAGCTGTTGCCTTGTAAGTCCACAAATATGTGGGATTACAAGAAACTACAACCCAGGTGAAGAACTGTTGGTCTAAAAGGAATGGAAACTATCATTGGACAGAAACCTGGTAAACATCTACATTAAGATGAAATTCCTCGCAGATCTCATGATAACTTTATCCTTGCTGTTCTTCTGTGACATAGTTTCTACATGTCTCACAAACCAATCAACTGCCATTAGATTCTTCACAACCAACCAGAATATCTAATGCCATCTTCATATCAACTAATGGAATGTGGAGTTGTTACTTCTTATCTAACATTTCTCATACAGTTGTCTTACTAGAAATCTAGTTATCTGTGGTTTCACATTCTGGCACAAACCCAAACTGTATCTTATTCATCTTCATTATCCTGAATTATCTTCACTAGAAATTTCTCAGTTATTTTCAAGAAATGGTTCCACCACTTTAAATCCATTGCATCATTTTCTCTTTTTTACTGTTGAAATAAAGTGCAAAAAAAGTATGGAACCCTAACATCTGAGTTTTAAATAACTCAGGAAAATAATTCTTCTACAAGCCCCATTCCCAGAAAATCTGGTACATATTCCTGACAGCCATGTACAATATAATATTTATCTCTGATTTCAGTCAAAGAATTTTAAATTGTCAGTGATATAGAATAAGTAGTGTAACGAATCTGATTCTAAAAAAGTGGATATTTTTATTTGAAATCTCTTGAGGGGAAGCAAATCATTTGGAAAAGTGAAAATAAATTTCAACATATTTTAATTTTATTTGTAATGTGTGTGTGTGCACGTGCGTGCGTGTGTGTGTGTGTGTGTGAATGTGTGTGTGTATGCGTGCTGATTTCACATGTATATAAAAACCTTTTGACTTTTATAAATTATCATCACTACTGAACTTGAAGGTTCTAATGACATATATGAGGTTAATTGGTAATTAATAGTAAAATTATCCAAGATAGCCCCTGAGCAAAGTGTTGCATTAGAAAGGTGAACAGCATCAAGCAAGCATATTAAGCACCGTGTAAAAGAGTCAGCCTAGCAATAAATTCAATCTTCCAATTCCTTTCTCTTTCTCTCTCTCTCTCTCTTCCTTCACACACACACACACACATGTAGTATAGCAATTATACATTAAAAAACTAAATATTATTTCTACTGCGGAAACTGAAATAAACTCAGATCAAAGGCTAAATTAAGGAGGCAACCAAGAGAAAATTACTTTAAGCCAGAGAAGTGATTAGTTAAAGAGCTGCTGCAGTCAGATTCATTCAATTTAGGTTACTAGAATAATATTACTTAGCTGATACAGCCGTCTTTTGTTTAGCCCCAAGTCTACCACTAGTGAGCAGCTAGAGAGATGATCAAAACTGTTCCAGCTAGTAACCATTCCATCTTATTCATTTACCATTACAAATATCCAATGTAGCTAAAATTAAATTCTCAACATTTACCTATTCAGGTATTTTACATCTGAACACCATTCTCTTTATTGATGGATATAGCCACTTTAGATACGAAAGAGTTAAACAGTTTGTCTAAAAACTACATACATTCTATCCAATACACTATTGTTTCTGATAATCCATCATCATTATTTTAACATCTACTTTTCCAAGCTTGCCACAGTCAGTTGGAATTTGTTGAGACAGATACTCATTGACCAAATGCCCTTCCAATCAAAGTAAAACTTCCCCATGACCAAGCATGTTTTCACTGGGAACAATGGACACTGCTTGTATAGTGTTTACAATTATTCTTTGTTGTCAAGAAAAGAAAACATACATACAGGTATATACACAATAAGCTTCTTTCAATTTCCATCTATGAAATCTATTGAGAAGGCTTATAATAGATGTCATCAGTTGATGGCATCAACCCCAGTACTTGACTGGTACTTAATTCATTGACTCCAAAAGGATGAAAGGCAAAGTCGACCTTGGCGGAATTTGAACTCAGAACGAAGTGGCAAATGAAATACCGCTGTGTGCTAATGATTATATAATCGACCCTGAAAGGATGAAAGGCAAAGTTAACCTCGGTGGAATTTAACCTCAGAATGGAGTGGCAGATGGAATACCACTAAGCATTTCGTTTGGTGTGCTAACGATTCTGCCAGCTTGCTACTTTGAAATACTAATAATAATAGTAACAACAACAACAATGACAACAAGAGATATGGTCAATGGGATTTGCAGAGATGTAAAGAATTTAGTAAAGAAAGTAAAAACTATGGTAATAATTGTACAAGAAATTTAAGCTGATATGAAATGTCAGTAAAATGGTAAGTGTCAGGTGTATGGCAAAGTAAATGGAAGAATTAGCCATCTCTTTCATGAATGCTGCAAGGTGCCACAAGAATAATATAAGTGAAGAATTAACAGAACAAAAGTAAAAGATAGAGAGACAGATTAGTAGGCACGTTGAAAGTAGATTAACTGAATTAAGTGAAAATAATGCTTGTAAGATCTTTGACAGTTTCACAGTAAAAACTGATAACTTGAGAGAAGCACTGGCATTAATATGACCATAATAAAGAAGATGGAGTAAAATGTGAGAGATCTTAGACTTTGTTGTGGTGTGGAGTTGGAATTGTTTTGGATTTGAAGAATGAATGGAGAAATTTCTGGAGCAAATAAGTGAAAGAATTTTTCTGTTGAAATAGAGACTAAGAACAACAAATAAACAATTGTTGGAGAGAGAGAGAGAGTGTGCGTGTGTGTAAGTGAGTAATAGGGAGGTTAGAGCTAGAAGAAATAATTTAAGGCATTTTTACCAAATCTCTAATGATTCTGCCAATCCACCACTACTACTACTACTACTACTACTACTAAAAATAATGTTATTAAAAAGATGAAGTGTAAAACTGAGAACAATTCAAATGCAACACCTATTCAACACCGTTTGAAAATCTTTTACCCGTAAAGTGCAAACAAAACCATTTTCTTTGCGAAAACCCACGAGCAACATGGAACGCATTCACATCTACTGATCGATTTGGCACTGGTGCCAAAGACAAACAACGTGGACATCTTATGCTTTTTATTTTCTTTTTCTCCTTGATATTATTCTCAGCTGCAATAGAATTTTGTGTCAAGAAGTGTGCCAAAGCTGCTTTGCACTGAGGTAGGCTCCTCAACACCAACAACTCTGAATCTAAAAAAGATGAGACATACAATTCATAAAACAAACGATGGAGAAGAGATAGAAAAGTCTTTGAATGCTGAACAACAGATTCCAACATAGAGGACCACAAAAGAGAAACAGCAAGTATCACAGAAGGTAGAGAATGATTCTGAAAATTGAAGTGAATGTTAAAAATAAAATATTTGCTATAAACATTTTAGATGTATCTGTGATAAAGGAGAAGCTAAATGTGAAGTGTGGAAATTGTTCTAAAAACAAGGAATTCTTTATATAAACACAAATGGTTCAGATGCCCTGAGATGTATTTTAAGACGACAATAGTCTTAAATATTTGATATCTCCACACTGATTATCCCTAACTATTAGTAAAATATAAGCTCTATTATAGGATGATATTTAGTCATATTACTATATTTGTTGTATATAGCAATGTGGTTATTTGTTCCAAACATTATAACATATCAGGGCCAACTTTTGGGGGAGGGGGTGCCACAATAGATTAATTAATAATTATTAGTGTTGTAATTGAGGTGACCTTGTCCTAATCCTTCACAAAATCTGTAGCATTGTATCCATTTAAGAATATGTTAATTACAGATTTTAACAGAGTGATCTGTTTTCACATCAAAGACATATCCAAATAGTATATATGTCTGTGCATGTTTGTGTGTGTTGGACTCCAAAGATAGCATCTTCAACAGTCTCACATTATTTCCAATCCATTAATTGACTGATTATGAGTAAACTATACAAGGAATGCATCTAAAATACATATCAGAAACAGCTGAAAGTCTACAATGCACACATAAATAAATAAATGAATGTATAAAGCTTATTATTTATGCCTTTTCTTATATATATATATATGTATATATATATATATATATATACACATACACACACACACACATATATATATATATATTTATTTATTTATAATCAATAGTACACAATTGTCACTTCTACAAAATGGTGAATTCGAAGAAATATATATGTATATCATCGTTGTCATTTTTACTGTCCACTTTTCCATACTTGCATGGACCAGATAGAATTCATTGAAGTAGATTTTCTAGAGCCAATGCCATTCTTGCTCCCAGCTGATATATATATATATATATATATTTACGTATGCCAACACTACAAACTCAGTATTGCACCTCCTTGCATAATAGACCTTGTTATATCAACCAATCATCAGTCATTCAAAACAATTACTCTTATATCATATAAACTGCATATTCAACTTTTCATATAAACACACTCCTAATGCCAGTTATTGTTTGTCTCTGTTTCTAGTTACATATATATATAATATATATATATATATATATATATATATACATATTCACACATACATACACACACACACATTTGCAAAAATATCTGTTGGTATTGTATTTTATACTATCATCATCTATATTTTCATATAGTTCATAAAATTAATTCATTTACTAAAATTTTTGTCAAAAAAAATAAACAAAATTTATTGTGTGTGTGTGTATGTGCACGCATGTGTGTGTGTACTTGTGTGTGTGCATGTGTGTGTGTGTCTTGTGTATATGTGTCTGAATGCCAATATACAATTCTCTCGGTTTTTGACTATTTTAAAATAATATAAAAGGAGAGAAAAAAAACAACAAAACCAAATTTCAATAGACTGCTCTGTTATTGCTGCTATAATAACAAAAATGTGCAAATGATAAATTTGAATTAAATTTGAGAGAGAAAAAAGTGCAAAGCTTCAAAAAAGAATTTTAAATAAATAAAACAGTATTTTTAATCCTTATAAAATTGTGTGCTCATCATAAAAAAATATAAATTTCAATGTCTACCATTGAGAAACAAATACCAATGGGTCCCCACCTCACCTGCCCCTGTATTATAACATTGCATATAATAGGTTTAATGTTTTAACAAATTTTTCACAAATTAGTTAATTTCATTTTGTTTCTTTATTTTCCTTGAATGTGTTTTGCAATTGTTTTTGGCAGTGAAGGTCAAAGCGCCATCTCTTATCACTAACATAAGTAGTTGGGCCATTCTTTTCATAGCTAAACCATCGTAGATGTTGTATTTGGAATAACTTTTAGAGAATTCCTACTGCTATGAAACAATGACGTGATTCTTTGCCAACACAAAAGACCGACAATGAAATGTGTAAAAGCTGGTCTGTTGGGCTTTGTTAGAAACATGAGTGAATCGAGCGATAGAGGTGAAGAATTGTGAAACAACAGGAGATAAGCAGAAAGAAAATAAAAAATCTATTGAAATAAGCTTATGAAAGATGTCAGGATTTCAACAACAAAAAAAAAATAATAATATCATCAATAATAATAACAATAATAACAACAACAACAACAATAATAACAAGAACAATAACGATAACTAACATTTATATCAAATTAGTTATACGGCAGATAAAGTTGAAATGTTGTGACAAAAAAGATTTTTAAAAAAAACGTCCATAGCTAGAAACAGCAAAAGATAAAAAAAAAGGGGGTAACAATTGGAAAAAGCTAGCAAACAAAATATAAGAGAAAAAACATCAAATCCCCCCATTTTATAGTTTAAGGAGTCGAGTTGATTCGAAAACTAAAAATGATAATAATAATAATGAAATATACATCCATACACAAAATAGAAAGACAATTAATGTGACATTGCTAACCCTTCGTTTACATGCAAATGTTTTGCATATTATTAATGTGTATCAGTAAAGTGTGTAAA
>NC_142943.1:2488159-2495659 GCF_046866305.1 Octopus bimaculoides
TACCATTATTAAACTGATCTTTGAAATTTTGACGGAAGGTTTTAATTTAGATCACTTTTAAATATGTAATAAGTATCAAAGAACCTAGAATAGTCTGACATAGGTTGGTATTACAAGGGTCAAAATTCATTGTGATAACTAAATGAAGACATTTAAACAGCATTAAGAATGAGGGTAGATTATAAAAAAGTTTGGGTAGATTATAAAAATCTGAGTTGGTTATAAGATTTTTTTACTCCTCTGAGGTGCGTTTATGAATCTTCAATCATGGCTTTTATTTTAGATCAGCTGTGACCAGTTAGACATTGTTCCAGCTCTGACTACTATGTCTTTTATTTAAACATGTATCTCAGATAACATTATCTGATGTCTTCTAGTTATTACTGTCATATATTCTTCAGATCAACTCCAGTCCAACAGACTTCTCAGTGTTCTGGACAGAATAATCAAATATTTTGTCCAGATATTGTGCATCTAGGACTAGAATATTCAATGAACCTTTCTTTTATTTAAGATAACAAAATGTGCTTTGATAGAGATTAAACTATAACATCCCGCAGGTTGAGTGACCAGCTAGAAGCTCCTCCATTGACAAACTAACATCCACCCCAACTGATTTCCATGCTAGGTACAAATCGCTAATAATTGGGATATCTTTTATAAAATCACTTGGTAAATCTAATCACATAAATATCAGTTATGCAATATTGACAAAGATATCCTCAACGCTGATCCTAATGCCTGGTCACAAAGATAATCTTCTGCAAGTGACATGCATATCTACTTAAATGTCGAAGAATATCATTCAGACACTTTCTGGTAAATCTTTTGCCATTCCAACAATCTCCAGTCTCTTTAGAATTCTACTTCTTAAAAAGATTACGGTCTTTCATGATCTTTTTCTACCTTTAAATCCCAGAGAAGAAATGATTTGCTTTTATTTTCCTTGTTGTTTATTATTAAACATAAAGAGATTACATGGCTTACATTGTTTATAGCTGCACTCTGGCATTCCTGATATTACTGGTATGTATAAAGTCGAATACATATATGTGTATATGAATTCATATATGTATGTCTGCATATGAGTATGAATGTATATACGTGTGTGTGTGTGTGTGTGTGTGTGTGTGTGTGTGTATGTGTGTGTGTGTGTGTGTGTGTGTACAAATGCAGGCAAGGCTGTGTGGTAAGGCATTTCCTTCCCAACCACATGGTTCTGGGTTTTGCCTCACTGCCTGGCACCTTGGGAAAGTGTTTTCTACTATAACCTCAGGCCAACCAAGACCTTGTGAACGGATTTGGTAGAGAGAAACTGAAAAGAAAATCATGTGTATGTGTGTGTGTGTGTATGTATAATCATATTATATGTAGGTTATACAATGTTAAGAAAACATATACTGTCAATTGCATTGAATTGAAACATCAGAAGGTTTGGAGGGAAATATGAAATAATAATGAAGAAAAGAGGACAGACAACTTGTCTGATAGATAGGTGTGTATATATATATATATATATATATATATATATATACAGAGAGAGAGAGAGAGAAACAGAGGGAGAGAGAGACAGACAGACAGAGAAAGCAATGGAACTGAGAGAGTGAAATGAAAGACCAGCTGCACAAAAATGATATCGATAGAAATCAAAAACAAACAAAATATATGTCGTGGAAAATTCGAAATAAAAGAAGAAGAGGAGAAGGGAGAGAAAGATGAATCGAGTTAGACAGTTAGATACTGAACATATATATATGTGTGCATGTATAAATTTATTATGTATGTATATATGTATAAATATACTATATAGGCATGCATTATGTATATGTATGCATAGTTATGTATGTGTGTGTATATATATATATATATACACACATATATACGTACATAGGTGTGTGTGAATGTCTGTATATTATATAATTTTCAATATATATATACTAATAAATGTATGAGTATGCGTACATATACATTTATGATTTTGCATGTATACACATACATACATAAATACATATACACACACATACATATATATATATATATATATATATATATATATATAGACACACACATATATATACACACATAGACTCTGAGAGAGGGAGAGAAAGAGGGAGGACTAGAGATAATGAGAGATGCAAAGAAAGAAGTGATGAGGAAATCGATTTTTAATCTTTAACTTCTGTGCTTTCGGATGCAACTCTTCCTCTTCCTCATTCACACTCCTCCGTCAGCAACAGCTTCTCGATTCCAATCCATTTTATTTCTAGTCTTTTTCTTCCTCCTCTTCCATCTTAAAACTATTCCTTTGCACCACATTACAGCATTAGGCACATTTGCTCGCTGTGGCTTATCCACAATTAAATTGATCATGTGTGTATCCAGTACGCATTGCTGAGTATAGATCTATGTGCACACAGATAGATATCTACATATATTCCATACAAGTGATTGTGTGCGTATTTACATAGAGTAGACTTCAAAATTATGCGCAAACACTTTAAATAACGAAATTTCATCAAATTTATGCGTATATTGATTTACTTTGCTACTAGAAAGCATGTGTTATGTGTGTGTGTGTGTCTATATATACATATATACACACACACACACACACACACATATATATATATATATACTGGTGCATTCTTTTCAAGATATGTATGTAATTGCAAATGCATATACCCTACATTTTATGCATACACAAGATGCATTAGTTCCGTATAGACTTCTTAATGGTTTCAAGCTATAACATGTTGTTCTAGTTGCTATGATTGGAGGGATGTAAAACATTGAAGTACCACTATCTTGCTGTTGCACCCAACCTTTCCTTTTGACCATTTCTCTAAGGGTCAGACATGTGAATTCAGAACATGACATTTATTTCTTGCTGTTGTTATTTGACTGGATTAAAGAGAAAAAAAATGAAAACCACCAAAGTTAACCTTTTATTCATTGTCATCATCATCATCACCATCATCATCATTTAATGTCCATCTTTCATGCTGACATGGATTGAACTGTTTGACAGGATCTGCTGGGCCCAAGGACTACATTACATTCCAGTGTCGGCTTTGGTGCAGTTTTTCCACAACTGGGTGCCCTTCCTAATGCCAATTACTTTACAGTGCAAACTGGGTGCATTTATCATGCCACCGGATCTCGCGGGACCACCATACAGTTTGCAAGACTACAAACCCTGAAGGGGCAACTTCATGCTAGGATCTGATGCTGAAGGGACACACACTGTCACCACTGAAGTTGCAGTGATAAGCAAAGATGAAATGCATGCCAATATACACAATATACACACATTTAGAACACACACACACACACAATCATTGCAATAAAAAAAAATTGGAAAAAGAGGAGTAACAGAAAGGGTATTGGGCCATAGATTACTATTACCTCACTAAGTTTTGTCTAATCTATGCCAGCATATATATATATATATATATCAGTGGCGTGCGGTGACTACTGGGGTTGGGCATGCAATGAATCCCCCCCCCCCACTGGCAATTTTTCAGTAAAAGAATTTTCGTATTCCTACGATTTACATATGGGAGATTCTGAATATGCAATCACCCCCGTATGACTTAGAATAAGCAGGGAATAAAAAATGGCTCTGTAGAGATGAGCCTGAAATAAGTGTATTGTTTGTATTTTTCTCTCTCTTCGAAACGTCAGTACTTTCCCATCCTCACTCTCCCTTAAAAAAGTCTAAAAATCCTAAGTGAAATGGAATAAAGATGATATTGGATTCTGTTAATATTTTTGCATATTCGGAATCTCTGTTAAAGGTAGGAATTCGAAAAAAATTTTCACAAAATTTCGTTTTTCAAAAACCTTTATCCTTCTAAACATTCTTTTCTAAGCAAAAAAGTAAACAAGGCCAAGAGAATAATTTATTAAGTGTAGCACTTCCAGTTACCCATTTTTTCTTTTGATACAAATTAACCTGAAATTGTCTCGTGAATTTCTTGTAGCTTCACAAATTAGGTAAATTCGGTGTTGGTCTCCCACCGTTTATAATTAATTGTTTTCCATTGAAGTCTCTTTTTGAAAAACTATTTCTCAAAATATTGTTTTGAAAAAGGTTACTTTTATATAAAACCATACGTGTAAGCGTCTGAGTAAATTGCATCTGAGTCAATTTCAACAAAACGGAAAAATAACGTTAGTCAAATTAATTTAAGATTAATTAGCTACCTCTGAAATAAGAAATATAATATAGATAATATTTTTTGCTTTCAAAACACTCCAAAAATATAATAGTGCAAACAGATGCTTTGGATAAAAAAGAAATTCAAACTTACCGCCAGTTTGTTCCGACATTTCAGTTGGCTAACTCAGGAATTATGGGATTGCCTTTGTTCGGGTCAGACGTACGAGTTAGTGAGAGAGGGGGAAGGGGAGGCAGAATATTTTGCAAACACCTGGACGGAGTTTCTTTGAAACAAAAGTAAATATTTTATCTAATTTTCCGATGATATGGATTAAAAAATCACTGAGCATGCAGCGCATACATTGCATGCCTGAGAGTGGACACCCCTGATATATATATATATATCAAATGAGCTTCCATATAATTTTTATCAAGCAAATTGATTAGCAAGACAGTAAAAGACTCAAGGTGCCAGTCAGTGGGTTCAAATACCAAGCTATACCAATACAAAATGAAATGGTTATGCAAAATCATTTACATGAGTTGTAGTTCACATTAAAATAACCACATAATTAATTAACAACAAATCATACTAATTAACAGTGTTACAATTAGAGTTACAGATGTAAGGAAGGTGGAGTCTGAGAAAGACATGATGTTGTTAAAACACTAAGTGAGGTCTGTGACACCTAAATCTTTGAAGTGGAATCTGGTATAGGAAATAATTACATGAAGTCAGTGCATAAAGCTACTTATAGGACAATATGGAACTAAAATGTACCATTATTTGTATTTATCTAGTTATTTATTCCTTTATGCTAAAGAATCTACTTTTCTTTATAGAATTTATAGCCTATTCCATTTTCCTCTGTTGCTTCTTTTATTTCCTTTGTACAAGGAATGATCTAAAAGCCATCTTTAACCTTCTTGCAACTATTTCCATCTTTTAAATATTTTGTCTTCATAATTCCATACATTTTACTAATATTTTGCAAAATCTACATTAACTGCATAGATTTACTTAAAAGCTCTTTACTATTTGGTGGTGAGGTGATATATTGTAACAATTTAATACATTTGCTTGGGATTATTTTATCAGATATCTAACATAGCCCAAACTGCATGTGCATGTGTGTGTCAGCAGTCCATCCATCTATCTATCTGTCTATCCATCCATTTAGAATTTGTTATACAACGCCTGACTTATTTACAAATGTATAACCAATACATATATTAAACTAATCTGCCTCCCTACATGCATACCAGCCTTCCTACCTGCCTTTTATCTATTATATGTATTTCTACCCACCTATCCACCTATTTACCGGTTCCTTCACCAAACCATTCAACCTTTAAGCCATCCACTATAATACATACCTCATTCCCTCCATTCATCTGTTAATCTCACCAAATGTTGCTCTTTATTTCAAATATTGCTGAACATTACTGATGTAACAGTACAACTATCATGCTATTTAAACAACCATAACTAAACATTCACATGATACCTATTTCTGTTGTAAATAGTTTTAAATTGATTCTTATGGAAACAGTCTGGTCAAAATGCAGAGGTTGATTGCTTTCAATGCAGTCCATTGTTCCACTTCACTCATCCAACCTGAAATTGTTGAGTGACTGGAACTGGCTTTTTTTAATTCTTTTTTTGTTCTTCTTTTTGTTATATATTGGTTTGTCAATAGAAAGGGGACAGCACTCATTATATTTTTCAGGACCTCGGACACTAATGAATGAAAGAATTTTATTCAGATTGCATTACCTGGTCTGAATATTTATAACATAGTGATCTCCACTAAAGGTACCCATTTGCTGGATAACATCATCTTCTCAGCTGTGCACACACACACACACAATTACAACCAGTGCACAAAGGAGATTAATATACACATTAGTTTACCTAAAAATAATGTAATTGTTAGTAATTATCATCATAAAATATTCAGTGTCCCACACATTGTGGTCCACAAGTACAAACAAAGAAGAATTAATAACTGATACAGCATGAGAGTTTTGTGGATAAAAACAACAAAAAGCTTTGAGGGTAACATCAGATGGTGGTAGAGTTAGACAAAACGATGGATTATTATAAAGACCAGGGTTGATCCCAACCATAGGTTTCTGTAGTTTTCATCTGTAAAATATATAAATAACAAACAGCAACAGTTGTCTATCATTGTTGTTGTTATTTTTTGCTGTTTGTGTATCCTTTAAAATTGTTGTTTCTGTTGGCATAACACAGCCCCTATTGCAACTTTATGCTTCTCTACCTTCACTTGTTTATTCCCTTATATATATTCTTCTTTAGATGTAATGTCCAGAATGTTGGACCGCAATCCTCTGTTCTTTGTTCTCTGTAACAGTTCCACTTCTTCCTGATGTTGAATGCTTCTTTCTTCCAACCAGTTCGTCAAGTGTGACAGCCATATCACCCTTCTCCTTCCGCTGCTTCTTTTCCCCTTCAATCTTTCCAGTCATCACTAAATTCTCCCTGAGCCCTCTTTCCTCATTGCATAACCAATAAATCTAAGTTGCTTGGCCCTTATCTCACAAAACAGTTTCCTATTTCCAGCAGCCTGAATCATCATTTTTTCATTAGACACTTTATATGCCCATGCTATTCTCAGTAAATAAATACATACATGTATGCAATGTCTTTTCCTCATCTTTCTTTTTCTCATCATCTTATCTCAATTCTCTCTTCCTATTTATTTTATTATTTGTTATTGTATGACTGTACATATCTAACGGTATATAAGGGAACATCTCAACTGAAGTATTGTATTTTCTGCTGATTCATTGCATGACATGTATATTAAAACATAAAAATGCCAAAAATATTCTTATGCTGTCACTTGGAATCTGCATTTTAGCCTGTCCTCCGATGATTGAATTGATAATGTGTAGGATATAGGAGTTTTATATGGGGTCAATTACTGATCCCTAAACTCAATTGGTAATATACCATGCATTATAGCATACAGTTAAATATGTGTGTGTGCATCTATTTGTGACAGTCATATGGCATAGGAAGGATTAGAGAAAGTATAAAAAAAAAAAAAAATCACAAGGATGGAACATGAAGTGCGATTGGTGTTTATTCTAAAGTTTGTCTCAGCAAAGAACAAAAAGTTGGAAAGATGTTTCAGACAGTGGATGATAGATAAAATATTTTTTTATAAATCACTGTGAAGGCAAATCACCTGAATATTAATTATCAGATTATATAAGATTAACAATTCCCCCATCTTGCCGTGTTATCGTTACAAGAGAAAAGCACTGGTTGTCATTGTATTATTTGCATTGCTTAAAGCTCCTTTGAT
>NC_142943.1:2502545-2550045 GCF_046866305.1 Octopus bimaculoides
ATATACACTTTGTGATATAAATATATGCATATATATGTGTATATATATATATATATATATATATATATATATATATATATATATATATATATATAGTATATATATATATGTGTGTATATATATATATATATATATATATATATATATATATATATATATATATTATATATATATATATATATATGTGTGTGTGTGTGTGTGTGTATAAGCATATATATGTATATGTATATATGTATACATATATATGTGTGTGTGTATATGTGTGTGTGTGTATGTATATATACATCTGCATATGTATATGCATATATATGTATATATATATGCATATATATATGTATTTATGTATAGACATGCATGTGTGTGTGTGTGTGTTTATATGTATATATATATAATATATATATATATATATATATATACACATGTATATACTTCACACAATCATATACATACACACATAAACAGATATGTTTATCAACATTTGTGTGAGCATATACACACCCGCATGTAACCTACTTGCTGACATTTTAAAAAATATTGCCACATTAATGACTCAATTTCTTCTATTGAAATGTCTCTCTATATTTATAACCATCTAAATATTAGTAGTTTTATATTAACTTGAAAGGAATCTTCCTCTCTTACCAATGTTTTTATGGCGGCTATTATAATTTCAAAATATCCACCAACACTCTCTGCAATTCGAAAATAACTTTAGTTTTCCGAATAAATTTCCAATTAGTTCAGTTGATAACATTTATTTAAATTTATCCTTTTTTTTTTTTTTTTCCAAATTTAATTTCCCCCAAAACATTCTGTTTCAAACTAAAACAATCTTGTAAAAATTATAAGCAATTTAATTATTGTATAATTTCTACAAAGTTTTCTCGAGTTAATTATGTTTTTCCTGTTTTTTTTTTAAACTGATGATGATATCAGTTTCTTTCCCAATACATCATTATTATTTTTTTATTATTAAATATATAATTAATTTGTAAGTCAATCAATTGCTTTATTAATTTCGTGTATCAAAGTTATTCTCGTTCGATTATTATTAACAGCTAACTTTGATGACTTTTGCGAAAATATCCTAGCAAAACAATTACAGTTATATATTCAAATATAGGATATTAAACTGCCTTCATTACCTCACCATATAAAATTGGATTTATTGAAATTAACTTCTTTTTTTTTTGTTTTCTTGAGTGCTTCAAAATATATTCTATTAATTCATTTAACAACAACAGCAACAACTAGAATGAAAGAGATGTCAAAAATTAATCTAATAAACTGATTTAAATTTAAATAACTTATTAAATTAAATAACTGAGATTTGGATTATAAAATTGATTTTATTAAATGATTTCCATCAAAATAATTAGCTTACAGTAACTAAATTAATTCTAAAAAATATATTGTCTCTATAATTTTATGTTGATGATGATGATGAGGATGAAGAGGTGGAATAGGAAAGAGGAATATTTTGCTAATGGTGGTGGTGATTCTGGTGGAGGTGGTAAACCGTATAGTGACAATGAAAGAGATGATGGTTTGTGAGCAGTTTCATTAAATGATGATGATGGGGGTGGTAGTGATAGTGGTGGTCACGTCTACAGGAATACTAATAATAATAATGGTTTCAAATTTTGGCACAAGGCCAGCAATTTTGGTGGGAGGCGGTTAGTTGATTACATTGACCCCCCCAGTACTTGACTGCTATTTTATTTTATCGATCCCAAAAGGATGAAAGGCAAAGTTGATCTCAGCAGGACTTGAACTCAGAACATAAAAAAAAACCAAAAGAAATGCTGTTAGGCATTTCCTCAGATACCTTAGTAATAATAATAATAATAATAATAATAATATTGATGATAAGAATAATAATAAAAATAATAATAATAATAATAATAATAATATTGATGATAAGAATATTCAAATTGTTTTCTTTTTAAATGGGGATTTTTAATAAGATAAATTAAGCTGAATGTTTAATCACATACACACACACACTCACCCACCTATACACACAAATTATATCAAACATGAGGTTGTATTCTGTAGCTTGTAGGTTCTCTTTTGATTTCATCAAAGATCGATGTTGAATGAAACAAAAGTCAATGTCATGGTAATAACCATTTCTCTTGAAACCGGAATACCTCTCTTGTCTAAACAGTCGTACACAAAGCAGCGCTTTATTTATCCTACCCTTGGGTACCAAGGTATCTAAATAACCGCACTGTGATTCCAGTGATCTCTGAGCCAACAGTCTCTTTGATTATTAAATCAGATACACATAATGCACATTTTATCGTGGCGATCATCACTACCACCGTCACCACCATCACCTAACCACCACCACCACCTAACCACTACACTCACCATCATCATAATCAGTTTTATGTTTGCTTTCCATGCTAGCATGATTTCGACAAGTAGTCAGGGTCCAAACCAGTTCTTATTTAGATTTCCTGCCCTCCTAGATGTGTTAAAGGTACGTTTTCCTCACACATTTCATTTTTGGTTTGGTTTCTATGCCTGAATGCACTTTCTACTTTACACAATGAACTGGTCCATTTTACCATAGCACCAGCACCTTCTATCCCACATAACTAAACTACACACACTACATTATGAACAATAAATGTTCATTCACTTATTCATACTATTTATCTATCTGTCTGTCTTCCTGTCTATCTAATGAATTTATCCTTCTATCTATCTATCCATACAGGCATATATTTATTTACAAGTATATATACATACATATATATATATATATATATATATATATATATAAACAGTACCCTCACCATATCACAGTTTATTATTTAAGCTTATGTCAATTCCTCCATAGTGTTATTTTGCTTTTATAATAAAATAAACATATACAAATTATAAAAACAATATAAAATATATACAGTACAATATTGTTTCCACTTTGTGGATTTTCACCTATCATGGAGGGTTTTGGAATGTCGAGGGATTACTATATATAGTATTTTTTTAGGCCTAGTAATTTGCTGAACCTCTAATTTATAAGGATGTATGATGTAAACAAACCAACACCAGTAATCAACTGGTAGTGGAGACCCACAAACACACACATCATATGTATGTATGTATACATCAGGCTTCTTTCAGTTTCCATCTACCAGATACACTTTCAATGCTTTGGTCATTCTGAGGCTGTAGTAGAAGACACATGCTCAAGATGCCACATAGATTGAACCCAGAGCCATGTGGTTGGGAAGCAAACTTTTTACCACACAGCCATGCCTGTGCATATGCAAAATGCTACGCTAGTTTTGAAAGAAAAATGGATGTAAAACCAAATAAATGTGGGTGTGTTTGAATATGCACACACACACACACACACAGAGTTTTTATAGAAGTAGCTGCAATGAATTCTTGATGTATAAAATATCTACAGCAAATATCATTGTGAAAGGCAACATTTTTACCAAAGGGTAACAAGTTGTTAATATTCTAGACAGCATCTTTAAGATTGCAAGTATACTGTAACTCAAATTTTCTAAATTCTTCTAAAATGTTTCTTGAAGCGCTATCAAACACAACCATATTAATATCTAAATAAATTATAGGAAAGATTCGTTTGAGAAGCAATGCAACTTAATAAAATATTACATGTTTTACAGTTAAGACTTGACAAAAGATTAACACATTACGGTTTCCAATAGCATATTTCTTTCTTTCCTTCCTTCCTCCCTTTCTTTCTTTCTTTCTTTCTTTCTCTTCCTAATGCATGGAATATATAAGTTAGGTTTCACAATGTAGAAACTAGCAAGACATTTGACCCGGCAGGAAAAGGAAACTTGCTTTTAGTATATATATATCACTGCACTTTAGCGCTACCAATTTATTTGGTTTTTGATTTATATAGAATAAAAACTGGGTTGAAGTAAAAATATCTTAGCTCAATCAATAATTCATATACCAAAAACTTCGTTTTTCACCCTCTCTACAAAAACCCTGCACAATGTTATAAATTTGATCAAATACATGAGGAGAATTCAGCTTGGAAAAAAAATAAAAAATAAAAAATAAAAATACAAAATAGAAACCTAAAGTGAAAGCTTCTTATGCTATTTTGATGATGATGATGATAATGAGGGGGAGGAGGGGAAACATATTGATGGTGATGACAACTATAGTGATGATGATACTGGTGGTGAGGGTGGTGTTGATGATGATAATGATGATGATGGTGGTGGTGGTGGCAGTGTTATTGATTGTGATGATGTTGATGATGACGGTGGTGAAGGTGGTGGTGGCAATGGAGGTGGTAGCTATTGTGGTGTTGATGGTGATGATGATACAGTTGAACAAGCAAAATCACTGTATCAGTTTTTCTATTCTTTTTATTTAGGAGTCTATCAATGTAAAACCTGATGCAAATTTGTTTTCGTGTTTGAAATAGTTAAATGTCAAATAATATATATTCGTGCACATGCAAATATGTGCATAAACACTTGTGTATGTGCATGTGTCTCATTGTGCAAGCATGCAAATATATGCACGTGCGTGAGAGAGAGAGAGTGTATGTGTGTTTAAATTTTCTTGGAATTGGAAATGTTCCCATTTTGAAGTGCTTCTTAGTCTGTCATTCTGAAAGATATTTACTTAAATGGTTAAGATTAATTCTCTTGTAGAACTATGCAAAGAAAAAGTTGTTCAATCTATTTGGCATCAATTGATTTGGCAAATCTAATGGCAGAGATGCTCTTTTGTTTAAATTTCTAACGTGATAAGATCAGGAGGTGAACTTTCTGAGATTTGGAGGAACCAAACTCAAAGATGTCTTTTTAGAACTATGAAAGGAAGTGACCAATTTCTGAAGCTAATCACCATCTATCCATGAGTCATTTACAAATTATTCCACGCTAATTCAGAAGCACTACAAACTTTGACAAGAATAAATTTAATTTTGTAGTCTAAAGAACAGAATTATCCCAACAGACAATTGTATTTTGTTACCTAAATAATTCTGTTCATGTCCCTAGTTTCATTTACTTATACCATTGTCTAGACACCATGTGATGGTTGTAAATGAGCATCCCTGTCATGCAAGCAAGGTCGTTTGTTTCCAGTCTTTTTTGAAAAGCATGTTTGGCTAAGGGAAAATATTACTTTATTTGGAAACAGGTGAAGGTTAGTGACAGGAAAGGCATCCAGCTGTGGAAAATCAGCAGACAATCAATATGTGTGTGATTACTATTTAAAAAAGCAACTACCTGTGACGGCTTTAAACACATAAATTACTTAAGTTCCCATAGTGAATAGTAAGAACTCCTTTTTTAACTGGTCAAACATCTCCATTGTGTCCATGATAAATATTAACTAAGGTGGAAGAGCATCAAATTGGCAATGGAGACAGAAGAGTTTGTCCCAAGGTGGCTGTGGATCTGGAGATGCAAATCACAGAAGGGTATAATTATCAGGAGTAGTGCTACCTATACACATGCTGGGGCTTAATCAATGCTGGCAGGTTTCCCGATTTAGGCTACCTGGCTGATGTAAAGTACAAACAATCACCAGCAGACATTACTGTTGATCTTTCCAGGTAGATCGCAGGATGCTAAGCTATTTTTGAAAATCATTTCCCCATATTTTACTGTTCTATGAGTAGACTATTGGTGCAAATATTTCACTTTTGATCATTTAGCTATGGAATTCTTCAAAGTAATTATATCATCAAACAATATTTCCAACTCTGTAATCTACAGACAGTTGACTGAGCCAACAATAAACATCTCACCATAGATGTCCAACCTGCTAGAAAGAGCAACCAAATCTCCATCAAATCATACTCTACTATCTTTAAAAAAAAAAAAAAAGAGACATTTCACAATGTAGCCCTTCATGTACAAGTACATGGGACATGTAGCCAGAATATACTTCAATTATATATTTAGATTTACAAGTGCTATTTTTTGATTTGAGATTTTGTGTGTGTGTGTGTGTATTCAGATTATGCTGCAAAATATTGGTCATCATCATCATCATCATATTATTATTGTTATTATTATTATTACTATTATTGTTATTATTATTATTATTATCATTATAATTTGAAACATCAATTACAATATTGTAAGACTGCAGCAAGCATTTTCATGCAACATAATTTGTCAATAGTGACTATTAATTAATGATAAGCCGCTTACTGTAGGATAATTGGTCGCAAATGCATTCAGTTTCATTTAGTATCAAATGACCTAACACTGTTAATGAAGACTGTTCCAGATATTGTCAGATAATTTGTTTAGTGTTGGATAAATTGGCCATGTATTGAAATTTAGGCCAATATATGGAAATGGTTAGTCTAGTGGAAGGAATCTCAATAGGCAGGCCGATATCAATTGAATAAACAGACCAATGAATTTCTTCACTTTTTCTTTTTTGATTTTGGGTTTAGTTTTGTCATGTTATTGCAGTTTGTGTGTGTATGTATATATATATATAGGTTTACCATGATTTCTTAGGCTGAAAATGGGACAACCTTCACATTTTAGATATAGTTACAGATTTCGTTTTGGGATTTGGTTTACAAGATTCTTTGTGAGTTTATGTGTTGAAGCATGTACTGTTGTGTCTGGGGAGGGTCATTCTCTTTTAGAGCCTTATAATTTAACACACTCACTGGTAAAATTTCTATCCATAAAAATAAATAAGTAAGAATAAATAAGTAAATGAATGGAAATTTTACCAGTGAGTGTGTTAAATTATAAGGCACTAAAAGAGAATGACTCTCCGCCAGATACAACAGAATATATATATATATATATATATATATATATATATATATATATATTTATATAAAAACTCTTAGAAAGTAATTTTTCCTTATATGTTGTGTATTTCTTTAACCTTCTTCTAATAAGTTGTTGAACTTCATGCAGTAAGAGTTAGAGACATGCTCAGGCATTTGTTCATAATCTGTAAGAGCTAAAGTAGGAAAAAGATTAAATTTCATTAGTTTTATAATATATTCTGAATCCTGGGAATAAGAAATGTTTAATCGCTCGATCTAGGTATTAGCAAAATGTCGTTACCCTACAATACCTACCTACTTCATGACGTTAGAGTGCTGTTATGACATAGGTACATCATATATTTATTGGACTTAGGGCTAAGAAACAGCAGCTAACTGATAGCATTGACAATATCAAGCCTGCTATATCATTGATTCATGTTAATTTCTAAATAAAAGGACTGAAAAGGCTAATACCTAGTGTCACCTACTACCCGAAAGATTAATAGTAAAGTGCAGAAGATAAAGACATTATTATAACTGAGCCTGGTAAACAAACAAAATAAAAAAAAGACGCGGAACACACACCAAAATGTAACTGAATTAAAAATATAGAAAGTTGTGGAGAATGATTCTGATTTTTGATAGTATGCAATACAATGCCAGATGCATTTTATTTCTTTAGCAAAATGGTTTAACCATTATCCCAATCAAATGATCAACTTCACTCTTCACTCTATATTTAATTACATTTGTGGCTGATGTTGTTATTTTATGCTACTTGGGAAATATTCTGACCTTCCCTATTAACATTTTGCTTCGATATTGAGAGAAAACAATTTTATTTGCAATATTGTCTGTCTTGAAATCTTCATCTCAAGAATTTTCGAAGAATTAAAATAAGAAAACTAACTTTTCTAATAATACACAGTGGAAGCATTAGTTTGTTGTTGCTGTAAAGATTTAGCACAGTAATTAATCGGGGGGGGGGGGGGGTCATGTCTGGAATCATATTTTATTACTTCACACTGGAATTGGTTTGGTCTATTTAAATCACACATCATTTGCTCTATATTTACATTTCTATTTATTTTTAATAATTAATTATTGTATTACACACTTAATTGTATAATATATTTATGACTTGTTAACTAATAGACTGCTCTCTCTCTTTCTCTTTCTCTCTCTTTCTCTTTCTCTCAAATCATTATTAGAACAAGATTGTCAAAGTGATTCAATCATTTGATCAATCAATCATAAATGTTAATGATCTAAGGTCAGATAAGACTAACGAAAGTAAGATATTACACCACCACTGACCCCCCCCCCCCCACCACCACCACCACATCCTGAATATACCGTCGCCACCCACCTCCCGCTCTCCTCAAGATGGAAGGCCACAACAATGAACATCTACAAATAAATATGTTATTGATTTTAATATAAACTCATTACAAGTAATAATAACAAATGTTATTCTGTTTCCTATTTCTTCAGTTTATATTTTATGATATTTCAAACCATTTATTATCCTTGTGTCATTCATCTAATGTTTCTTTCCTAATTATCGTTATCTCTTATTGACAAATCTTGCTGTTGCAGTCACTTGATTACATATCTGAAGAAAGGATATTTCTGTTTTTGACAGTTGTTCTTCTGTTTGTCTTTCTTACTGTTTTCCTCTTAACTAAAAACAAGTGGTTGGGCTTGTTAAAATGACAGATAGGTCTCTTGCACACAAACCAAATTTCTCATTAAATTTCTAACCTGCTCTTCAATAAGGTATTTTTGTTCCGTTGCCTTGCTTTTGTTTTTTTTTTTATCTTGACATTGTCTTTTTCATTTATTTAGTATCTCAGGTGGGTTTTAATCAACTTGACAAAACTATATTTAATCAGTTATTAGTTATTCTACATATAAATAAATGGAAAAACATTCAGTGTTTTGTCAGTATTACATCCAACTCTTTAGCTTCTTTGCACACCAGGCAAAATGCTTAGCAGTATCTAATCTGTTTTTATGTCCTGAGATCAAATCCTGCTGAGGATAACTTTGCCTTTCATCCTTTCAGTGATAGATTAATTAGGTGCCAGTGAAACACTGGGGTCGATATGATTGACTGGTCACCACCCACCAAACTTAAAGGCCTTGTGCCTTTAGTAGAAAGGATTATTATTATTATTATTATTATTATTATTGATATTATTATCAACTAAGTAGGGAGCTGGCAGAATCATTAGCACACTAGGTATAATGCTTAGTGGTATTTTGTCTGCCACTATGTTCTGATTTCAAATTCCACTGAGGTTGACTTTGCCTTTCATCCTTTCAGGGTTGATTAAATAAGTACCAGTTATGCACTGGAGTCAATGTAATCAACTTACTCCTCCCCCAAATTTCAGGTCTTGTGCCTATAGTAGAAAGGATTATTATTATTATTATTATTATTATTATCAGTAGTAGCATTATTGAGGCAAGATGGCAGAATTGTTAGCACACTGGACAAATGCTTTTTCGGTATAACATCTGTCTTTATGTCCTAAGTTCAAATTCCACCAAGGTCATCATTGCCTTGTGTCCTTTCAGGGACACTAAATCAATTGTACAGACTCTTTAACATATCTTTAATATTAAGCCCTGAGTACAACCTTTGCAATAATTTAGAGACACAACAGAAAATGAAGTTACCTAAGACCACTAAGTTATTTCACATAACAAGAATTGATGTTTAAAACTGAAAATATTCTCATGAAGAAAATTGGTTCAATTCCAGTTTGGTGCCAAGCTTTTTCTGAGAATTTCCTTTCCAACAGTTGTTTTTCAATAACATGGGAAATATCATGATCTGGTGATGGCTTGAATTTGGGGCTGCCATCTGCAACCATCACTCCTAATGATGATAGTTGGTTTGTAAATTCGGTGGTGGAAATTATGCATGCATTCAGAGTGGAAACCACAGCAGAATATCTAATATACTGTAATTGCAGAGACTTCAAACAGATGGCGAACAAAGAAAGCCATTCAGATGTGTGAATGTGTACTACAAAGACTTACATGACAATAAATTTTAGTGCTATGTATGTTGTTGTATGTCTAAGGAAACTATTATTAGATGTGTAATGGGAATTCTTGTAATGGATTAAGTACATATCAGTAGAGAAAGTTCAGAATCAAAAGCATCAACCTATATATTCAACAAAAACGATGACTGTACTGGCATAGATATGCAATAAACAAAAAATCAATGAAGTATTATGTATGAAGAAAAACTGTGAATTGCTAATTAGAGCAAATGTGTGAGTGAGTGAGTGGGTGTATGATTTAGATAACTCATAAATAATAGGTTACAATGTAATTAGCACAAAGTTTAGATGACTAGGTCTCTCAGACGACAATATTATATTTTAGCATTTGTACAGCATGTTAACGACACAGAATTAAGGAAATTCTTTTTTGTTTTCGAAGGAAAACTTCAAGTGCCAACCAGAAAAATACAGCAGTTCCTTTAAATAATTGAATCTGTAATTAGTAATATTAATTTTATTTTTGAATTCCTTAAGGACCTACAAGTGGTTACAAGTGGATTATGCAGTAATTTGTAATTTAAATAGAAATATTTGCTTCAAACAGTCTTGGCACAATCTCTTCTCAGTGTTTCATTTAGAATTAATAAGCTATGTAATTGCTAATTGGGTAGAGTGACCACTGGAAACTTATGTGAAGTGATCAGAGAATAAATATGTTTATTCCAGGGTGGCCATTATTTGAAGTTTGAACATCTCTAATTGTAGAATTTATAATATTAATCAATGTATATAAACTATCAGTAATGATCCTGTATTAACTTGAGGTGAATGAAAGCTATTCAGGCTATGCACAGTAATTAGTAATAGTACAATGCTGTTATGCATAACAGTATAAATTATGTATAATAACCAGTGTCTAGCTTCTGTAAATGTATATAGATTCTGTATGTAAGATTCATTCATGACTTCAGGTGATAGTATCTCTATCTAAATTGAAGATTTTTCTCCTACATACATAACAGATCTTCTGAATAAGGCCCCCCCCCTCCCACCATGAAAATTACCATTACTTCTAAGGTGGCAAACTGGCAGAACTGTTTTATGCAAAATATACAAAAATATTCAATATTTTCTATTGTTTTGAATATTTCATTTGTTTGATGACTGCATTCCCTTCGGTAAGAACAAAAAGTTATTTGAAGCAAGATTTTACAGCTGAGTGTTTTTCCTGTCACCAACCTTTACCTGTTTTTCAAATAAGAGGTTGTTTTATGTTTATTCCACTTGTCTCCACAAGCTCAGATTAATTGGTCACAATATCAACAAATAATGTCAATAGACCATCACCATTACACTCAAACAAGTAACATACATGGAATATCAACATCCGCTGATGCATGCAATGGGCTTCTTGCAGGAGATACTTGTCCAAGGAGCTGCTCATTGCGACTGAACTTGCAACCAAGTGCTTTTGAAGCAAACCTTTCAACTACAAAGCCATGCCTACAGCTATACAAATAAATAGTTGTTTCTCATACTTCTTCTAGATTTAATCTCAGTGATTATAGCATTAGTAAGATTAGCAATGTAATATGCCAACATTGGTCAATACATCAATTATATTCCAAGACGAGCTATAGATTTAAAAACATCATTCAGAGAGGAATTCCATAAATGTAAAATTCCTTAGCCAATACCAAAGTAGCTTCATTTTTTTTTTTTTTTTTTAGAAGCATCTTGAATTACATTCAACGACAGTTTTGTGAATATTTGATGATGGTAACTTAAATTAATCTTTATGCTGCATATGAGCAATAATTCATTTAAATACAATATTTATCTCTAAAGTTTCCTGACTGATCAACTTTCAATGTCATTTTGTTTTGATTTTAAATAATAGTTACTTACATCAGACCATTCTAGAAGAGGGTTATAATTAATTAAACTGGTCCCAATAAATTAACTAGTAGCTCGATATTATTATATTGGCCCTGGAAGACTAAGTCAACTTTGGTACAATTCGATCTTAAACAATACAGAGACATAATTACATCTTGTGCATCGCTTAATCTGTGATTTTTGCTTCCTTTCTGGTTATCCTTCCTTTCTGGTTATCCCTTCCTTTCTGGTTACCCCTTCCTTTCTGGTTATCCCTTCCTTTCTGGTTATCGTTCCTTTCTGGTTATCCCTTCCTTTCTGGTTATCCCTTCCTTTCTGGTTATCCCTTCCTTTCTGGTTACCCCTTCCTTTCTGGTTATCCTTCCTTTCTGGTTATCCCTTCCTTTCTGGTTACCCTTTCCTTTCTGGTTACCCCTTCCTTTCTGGTTACCCCTTCCTTTCTGGTTATCCCTTCCTTTCTGGTAACCCCTTCCTTTCTCGTTACCCCTTCCTTTCTGGTTATCCCTTCCTTTCTGGTTACCCCTTCCTTTCTGGTTATCCTTCCTTTCTGGCTACCCCTTCCTTTCTGGTTATCCTTCCTTTCTGGTCATCCCTTCCTTTCTGGTCATCCCTTCCTTTCTGGTTATCCCTTCCTTTCTCGTTACCCCTTCCTTTCTGGTTATCCCTTCCTTGCTGGTTATCCCTTCCTTTCTCGTTACCCCTTCCTTTCTGGTTACCCCTTCGTTTCTGGTTACCCCTTCCTTTCTGGTAACCCCTTTCCTTTTTGGTTACCCCTTCCTTTCTGCTTACCCCTTCCTTTCTGGTTACCCCTTCCTTTCTGGGTACCGCTTCCTTTCTGGTTATCCCTTCCTTTCAGGTTATCCCTTCCTTTCTGGTTACCCCTTCCTTTCTGTTTATCCCTTCGTTTCTGGTAATCCCTTCCTTTCTCGTTACCCCTTCCTTTCAGGTTATCCCTTCCTTTCTGGTTACCCCTTCCTTTCTGGTTACCCCTTCGTTTCTGGTTATCCTTCCATTCTGGTTACCCCATCCTTTTTGGTTATCCCTTCCTTTCTGGTTACCCCTTCCTTTCTGGTTATCCTTCATTTCTGGTTATCCCTTCCTTTGTAGTTATCCCTTCCTTTCTGGCTATCCCTTCCTTTCTGATTATCGCTTCCTTTCTGGCTATCCCTTCCATTCTGGCTATCCCTTCCATTCTGGTTGCCCCTTCCTTTCTGGTTATCCCTTCCTTTCTGGTTATCCTTCCTTTCTGGTTACCCCTTCCCTTCTGGTTATCCTTCCTTTCTGGTTATCCCTTCCTTTCTGGTTAGCCTTTCCTTTCTGGTTATCCCTTCCTTTCTGGTTACCCCTTCCTTTCTGGTTATCCCTTCCTTTCTGGTTATCCCTTCCCTTCTGGTTACCCCTTCCCTTCTGGTTACCCCTTCCTTTCTGGTCACCCCTTCGTTTCTCGTTACTCCTTCGTTTCTGGTCACCCCTTCCTTTCTGGTTACCCCTTCCTTTTTGGTTATCCTTCCTTTCTGGTAATCCCTTCCTTTCTGGCTATCCCATCCTTTCTGGTTACCCCTTACTTCCTGGTTACCCTTCCTTTCTGGTTACCCTTCCTTTCTGGTTACCCCTTCCTTTCTGGTTACCCCTTCGTTTCTGGTTACCCCTTCGTTTCTGGTTTCCCCTTCCTTTCTGGTTACCCCTTCCTTTCTGGTTAGCCTTTCTTTCTGGTTACCCTTTCTTTCTGGTTACCCCATTCTTTCTGGTTACCCCTTCCTTTCTGGTTATCCCTTCCTTTCTGGTTATCCTTCCTTTCTGGTTACTCCTTCCTTTCTGGTTACCCCTTCGTTTCTGGTTACCCCTTCGTTTCTGGTTACCCCTTTCCTTTTTGGTTACCCCTTCCTTTCTGGTTATCCCTTCCTTTCTGGTTACCCCTTCCTTTCTGGATATCCCTTCTTTTCTGGGTACCGCTTCCTTCCTGGTTATCCCTTCCTTTCAGGTTATCACTTCCTTTCTGGTTACCCCTTCCTTTGTGGTTATCCTTCCTTTCTGGTTACCCCTTCCTTTCTGGTTATCCTTCCTTTCTGATTATCCCTTCCTTTCTGGTTACCCCTTCCTTTCTGGTTACCCCTTCCTTTCTGGTTATCCCTTCCTTTCTGGTTATCCCTTCCTTTCTGGTTACCCCTTCATTTCTGGTTATCCCTTCCTTTCTGGTTATCCTTCCTTTCTGGTTATCCCTTCCTTTCTTATCCCGTCCTTTCTGGTTATCCTTCCTTTCTGGTTATCCTTCCTTTCTGGTTACCCCTTCCTTTCTGGTTATCCTTCCTTTCTGTTTACCCCATCCTTTCTGGCTATCCCTTCCTTTCTGGTTATCCCTTCCTTTCAGGTTACCCCTTCCTTTCTGGTTATCCTTCCTTTCTGGTTATCCCTTCCTTTCTGGTTATCCTTCCTTTCTGGTTACCCCTTCCTTTCTGGTTATCCTTCCTTTCTGGTTACCCCTTCCTTTCTGGTTACCCCTTCGTTTCTCGTTACTCCTTCCTTTCTGGTTATCCCTTCCTTTCTGGTTAATCCATCCTTTCTGGTTACCCCTTCCTTTCTGGTTACTCCTACGTTTCTGGTCACCCCTTCCTTTCTGGTTACCCCTTCCTTTTTGGTGATCCTTCCTTTCTGGCTACCCCTTCCTTTCTGGTTACCCCTTCCTTTCTGGCTACCCCTTCCTTTCTGGTTATCCTTCCTTTCTGGTCATCCCTTCCTTTCTGGTCATCCCTTCCTTTCTGGTTATCCCTTCCTTTCTCGTTACCCCTTCCTTTCTGGTTATCCTTCCTTTCTCGTTACCCCTTCCTTTCTGATTATCCCGTCCTTTCTGGTTACCCCTTCCTTTCTGGTTATCCCTTCCTTTCTGGTTACCCCTTCCTTTCTGGTTATCCCTTCCTTTCTGGTTACCCCTTCCTTTCTGGTTATCCTTCATTTCTGGTTATCCCTTCCTTTCTTGTTATCCTTCCTTTCTGGTAATCCCTTCCTTTCTGGTTATCCTTCCTTTCTGGTTATCCCTTCCTTTCTTGTTATCCCGTCCTTTCTGGTTATCCTTCCTTTCTGGTTACCCCTTCCCTTCTGGTTATCCTTCCTTTGTGGTTATCCTTCCTTTCTGTTTACCCCTTCCTTTCTGGCTATCCCTTCCTTTCTGGTTATCCCTTCCTTTCTGGTTATCCCTTCCTTTCTGGTTACCCCTTCCTTTCTGGTTATCCCTTCCTTTCTGGTTATCCGTTCCTTTCTAGTTACCCCTTCATTTCTGGTTATCCCTTCCTTTCTGGTTATCCTTCCTTTCTGGTAATCCCTTCCTTTCTGGTTACCCCTTCCTTTCTGGTTATCCCTTCCTTTCTGGTTATCCCTTCCTTTTTGGTTATCCCTTCCTTTCTGGTTACCCCTTCCTTTCTGGTTATCCTTCATTTCTGGTTATCCCTTCCTTTGTAGTTATCCCTTCCTTTCTGGTTACCCCTTCCTTTCTGGTCACCCCTTCGTTTCTGGTCACCCCTTCCTTTCTGGTTACCCCTTCCTTTTTGGTTATCCTTCCTTTCTGGTAATCCCTTCCTTTCTGGCTATCCCATCCTTTCTGGTTACCCCTTACTTCCTGGTTACCCTTCCTTTCTGGTTACCCTTCCTTTCTGGTTACCCCTTCCTTTCTGGTTACCCCTTCGTTTCTGGTTACCCCTTCGTTTCTGGTTTCCCCTTCCTTTCTGGTTACCCCTTCCTTTCTGGTTAGCCTTTCTTTCTGGTTACCCTTTCTTTCTGGTTACCCTTTCTTTCTGGTTACCCCTTCCTTTCTGGTTACCCCTTCCTTTCTGGTTATCCCTTCCTTTCTGGTTACTCCTTCCTTTCTGGTTATCCCTTCCTTTCTGGTTACCCCTTCGTTTCTGGTTACCCCTTTCCTTTTTGGTTACCCCTTCCTTTCTGGTTATCCCTTCCTTTCTGGATATCCCTTCTTTTCTGGGTACCGCTTCCTTCCTGGTTATCCCTTCCTTTCAGGTTATCACTTCCTTTCTGGTTACCCCTTCCTTTGTGGTTATCCTTCCTTTCTGGTTATCCTTCCTTTCTGATTATCCCTTCCTTTCTGGATACCCCTTCCTTTCTGGTTACCCCTTCCTTTCTGGTTATCCCTTCCTTTCTGGTTATCCCTTCCTTTCTGGTTACCCCTTCATTTCTGGTTATCCCTTCCTTTCTGGTAATCCCTTCCTTTCTGGTTATCCTTCCTTTCTGGTTATCCCTTCCTTTCTTATCCCGTCCTTTCTGGTTATCCTTCCTTTCTAGTTACCCCTTCCCTTCTGGTTATCCTTCCTTTCTGGTTATCCTTCCTTTCTGGTTACCCCTTCCCTTCTGGTTATCCTTCCTTTCTGGTTACCCCTTCCTTTCTGGTTACCCCTTCCTTTCTGGTTATCCTTCCTTTCTGGCTATCCCTTCCTTTCTGGTTATCCCTTCCTTTCAGGTTACCCCTTCCTTTCTGGTTATCCTTCCTTTCTGGTTATCCCTTCCTTTCTGGTTACCCCTTCCTTTCTGGTTATCCTTCCTTTCTGGTTACCCCTTCCTTTCTGGTTACCCCTTCGTTTCTCGTTACTCCTTCCTTTCTGGTTATCCCTTCCTTTCTGGTTAATCCATCCTTTCTGGTTACCCCTTCCTTTCTGGTTACTCCTACGTTTCTGGTCACCCCTTCCTTTCTGGTTACCCCTTCCTTTTTGGTGATCCTTCCTTTCTGGCTACCCCTTCCTTTCTGGCTACCCCTTCCTTTCTGGTCATCCCTTCCTTTCTGGTCATCCCTTCCTTTCTGGTTATCCCTTCCTTTCTGGTTATCCTTCCTTTCTCGTTACCCCTTCCTTTCTGATTATCCCGTCCTTTCTGGTTACCCCTTCCTTTCTGGTTACCCCTTCCTTTCTGGTTACCCCTTCCTTTCTGGTTATCCCTTCCTTTCTGGTTACCCCTTCCTTTCTGGTTATCCTTCATTTCTGGTTATCCCTTCCTTTCTTGTTATCCTTCCTTTCTGGTAATCCCTTCCTTTCTGGTTATCCCTTCCTTTCTTGTTATCCCGTCCTTTCTGGTTATCCTTCCCTTCTGGTTATCCTTCCTTTGTGGTTATCCTTCCTTTCTGTTTACCCCTTCCTTTCTGGCTATCCCTTCCTTTCTGGTTATCCCTTCCTTTCTGGTTATCCCTTCCTTTCTGGTTATCCCTTCCTTTCTGGTTATCCGTTCCTTTCTAGTTACCCCTTCATTTCTGGTTATCCCTTCCTTTCTGGTTATCCTTCCTTTCTGGTAATCCCTTCCTTTCTGGTTATCCCTTCCTTTCTTGTTATCCCGTCCTTTCTGGTTATCCTTCCTTTCTGGTTACCCCTTCCCTTCTGGTTATCCTTCCTTTCTGGTTACCCCTTCCCTTCTGGTTACCCCTTCCTTTCTGGTTACCCCTTCCCTTCTGGTTATCCTTCCTTTCTGGTTACCCCTTCCTTTCTGGTTTTCCTTTCCTTTCTGGCTATCCCTTCCTTTCTGGTTATCCTTCCTTTCTGGTTATCCCTTCCTTTCTGGTTACCCCTTCCTTTCTGGTTATCCTTCCTTTCTGGTTACCCCTTCCTTTCTGGTTACCCCTTCGTTTCTCGTTACTCCTTCCTTTCTGGTTATCCCTTCCTTTCTGGTTACCCCTTCCTTTCTGGTTACTCCTACGTTTCTGGTCACCCCTTCCTTTCTGGTTACCCCTTCCTTTTTGGTGATCCTTCCTTTCTGGCTACCCCTTCCTTTCTGGTTATCCTTCCTTTCTGGCTACCCCTTCCTTTCTGGTTATCCTTCCTTTCTGGTCATCCCTTCCTTTCTGGTCATCCCTTCCTTTCTGGTCATCCCTTCCTTTCTGGTTACCCCTTCCTTTCTGGTTATCCTTCCTTTCTCGTTACCCCTTCCTTTCTGATTATCCCGTCCTTTCTGGTTACCCCTTCCTTTCTGGTTACCCCTTCCTTTCTGGTTATCCCTTCCTTTCTGGTTACCCCTTCCTTTCTGGTTATCCCTTCCTTTCTGGTTATCCCTTCCTTTCTGGTTATCCTTCATTTCTGGTTATCCCTTCCTTTCTGGTAATCCCTTCCTTTCTGGTTATCCCTTCCTTTCTGGTTATCCTTCCTTTCTGGTTATCCCTTCCTTTCTTGTTATCCCGTCCTTTCTGGTTATCCTTCCTTTCTGTTTACCCCTTCCTTTCTGGCTATCCCTTCCTTTCTGGTTATCCCTTCCTTTCTGGTTACCCCTTCCTTTCTGGTTATCCTTCCTTTCTGGTTACCCTTCCTTTCTGGTTACCCCTTCCCTTCTGGTTACCCCTTCCTTTCTGGTTATCCCTTCCTTTCTGGTTACCCCTTCGTTTCTCGTTACTCCTTCCTTTCTGGTTATCCCTTCCTTTCTGGTTAATTCTTCCTTTCTGGTTACTCCTACGTTTCTGGTCACCCCTTCCTTTCTGGTTACCCATTCCTTTTTGGTGATCCTTCCTTTCTGGCTACCCCTTCCTTTCTGGCTTCCCCTTCCTTTCTGGTCATCCCTTCCTTTCTGGTTATCCTTCCTTTCTCGTTACCCCTTCCTTTCTGGTTATCCCTTCCTTGCTGGTTATCCCTTCGTTTCTGGTTACCCCTTCCTTTGTGGTTACCCCTTCCTTTCTGGGTACCGCTTCCTTTCTGGTTATCCCTTCCTTTCTGTTTATCCCTTCGTTTCTGTTTATCCCTTCGTTTCTGGTAATCCCTTCCTTTCTGGTTATCCCTTACTTTCTGGTTACCCCTTCCTTTTCGGTTATCCTTCCTTTCTGGTTATCCTTCCATTATGGTTACCCCTTCCTTTGTAGTTATCCCTTCCTTTCTGGCTATCCCTTCCTTTCTGATTATCCCTTCCTTTCTGGCTATCCCTTCCATTCTGGTTGCCCCTTCCTTTCTGGTTATCCCTTCCTTTCTGGTTATCCTTCCTTTCTGGTTACCCCTTCCTTTCTGGTTACCCCTTCCTTTCTGTTTACCCCTACCTTTCTGGCTATCCCTTCCTTTCTGGTTAGCCTTTCCTTTCTGGTTATCCCTTCCTTTCTGGTTATCCCTTCCTTTCTGGTTATCCCTTCCCTTCTGGTTACCCCTTCCTTTCGGGTCACCCCTTCGTTTCTCGTTACTCCTTCGTTTCTGGTTACCCCTACGTTTCTGGTCACCCCTTCCTTTCTGGTTACCCCTTCCTTTTTGGTTATCCTTCCTTTCTGGTAATCCCTTCCTTTCTGGCTATCCCATCCTTTCTGGTTACCCCTTCCTTTCTGGTTACCCTTCCTTTCTGGTTACCCCTTCGTTTCTGGTTACCCCTTTCCTTTTTGGTTACCCCTTCCTTTCTGGTTATCCCTTCCTTTCTGGTTACCCCTTCCTTTCTGGATATCCCTTCTTTTCTGGGTACCGCTTCCTTCCTGGTTATCCCTTCCCTTCAGGTTATCACTTCCTTTCTGGTTACCCCTTCCTTTGTGGTTATCCTTCCTTTCTGGTTACCCCTTCCTTTCTGGTTATCCTTCCTTTCTGATTATCCCTTCCTTTCTGGTTACCCCTTCCTTTCTGGTTACCCCTTCCTTTCTGGTTATCCCTTCCTTTCTGGTTATCCCTTCATTTCTGGTTATCCCTTCCTTTCTGGTAATCCCTTCCTTTCTGGTTATCCCTTCCTTTCTTATCCCGTCCTTTCTGGTTATCCTTCCTTTCTGGTTACCCCTTCCCTTCTGGTTATCCTTCCTTTCTGGTTACCCCTTCCCTTCTGGTTATCCTTCCTTTCTGGTTACCCCTTCCTTTCTGGTTATCCTTCCTTTCTGGTTACCCCTTCCTTTCTGGTTATCCTTCATTTCTGGTTATCCCTTCCTTTCTTGTTATCCTTCCTTTCTTGTTATCCTTCCTTTCTGGTAATCCCTTCCTTTCTGGTTATCCTTCCTTTCTGGTTATCCCGTCCTTTCTGGTTATCCTTCCTTTCTGGTTATCCTTCCTTTCTGGTCACCCCTTCCTTTCTGGTTACCCCTTCCTTTTTGGTGATCCTTCCTTTCTGGCTACCCCTTCCTTTCTGGTTACCCCTTCCTTTCTGGTTATCCTTCCTTTCTGGCTACCCCTTCCTTTCTGGTCATCCCTTCCTTTCTGGTTACCCCTTCCTTTCTCGTTACCCCTTCCTTTCTGATTATCCCGTCCTTTCTGGTTACCCCTTCCTTTCTGGTTACCGCTTCCTTTCTGGTTATCCCTTCCTTTCTGGTTACCCCTTCCTTTCTGGTTACCCCTTCCTTTCTGGTTATCCCTTCCTTTCTGGTTATCCTTCCTTTCTGGTTATCCCTTCCTTTCTGGTTATCCTTCCTTTCTGGTAATCCCTTCCTTTCTGGTTATCCTTCCTTTCTGGTTATCCCGTCCTTTCTGGTTACCCCTTCCTTTCTGGTTACCCCTTCCTTTCTGGTTATCCCTTCCTTTCTGGTTACCCCTTCCTTTCTGGTTACCCCTTCCTTTCTGGTTATCCCTTCCTTTCTGGTTATCCTTCATTTCTGGTTATCCCTTCCTTTCTTGTTATCCTTCCTTTCTGGTAATCCCTTCCTTTCTGGTTACCCCTTCCTTTGTGGTTACCCCTTTCCTTTCTGGTTACCCCTTCCTTTCTGGTTATCCCTTCGTTTCTGGTAATCCCTTCCTTTCTCGTTACCCCTTCCTTTCTGGTTACCCCTTCCTTTTTGGTGATCCTTCCTTTCTGGCTACCCCTTCCTTTCTGGTTATCCTTCCTTTCTGGGTACCGCTTCCTTTCTGGTTATCCCTTCCTTTCTGTTTATCCCTTCGTTTCTGGTAATCCCTTCCTTTCTCGTTACCCCTTCCTTTCTGGTTATCCCTTCCTTTCTGGTTATCCTTCCATTATGGTTACCCCTTCCTTTGTAGTTATCCCTTCCTTTCTGGCTATCCCTTCCTTTCTGGCTATCCCCTCCTTTCTGATTATCCCTTCCTTTCTGGCTATCCCTTCCATTCTGGTTGCCCCTTCCTTTCTGGTTATCCCTTCCTTTCTGGTTATCCTTCCTTTCTGGTTACCCCTTCCTTTCTGGTTATCTTTCCTTTCTGTTTACCCCTACCTTTCTGGCTATCCCTTCCTTTCTGGTTAGCCTTTCCTTTCTGGTTATCCCTTCCTTTCTGGTTATCCCTTCCTTTCTGGTTACCCCTTCCCTTCTGGTCACCCCTTCGTTTCTGGTTACCCCTACGTTTCTGGTCACCCCTTCCTTTTTGGTTATCCTTCCTTTCTGGTAATCCCTTCCTTTCTGGCTATCCCATCCTTTCTGGTTACCCCTTACTTCCTGGTTACCCTTCCTTTCTGGTTACCCTTCCTTTCTGGTTATCCCTTCCTTTCTGGTTACCCCTTCGTTTCTGGTTACCCCTTTCCTTTTTGGTTACCCCTTCCTTTCTGGTTATCCCTTCCTTTCTGGTTACCCCTTCCTTTCTGGATATCCCTTCTTTTCTGGGTACCGCTTCCTTCCTGGTTATCCCTTCCTTTCAGGTTATCACTTCCTTTCTGGTTACCCCTTCCTTTGTGGTTATCCTTCCTTTCTGGTTATCCTTCCTTTCTGATTATCCCTTCCTTTCTGGTTACCCCTTCCTTTCTGGTTACCCCTTCATTTCTGGTTATCCCTTCCTTTCTGGTAATCCCTTCCTTTCTGGTTATCCCTTCCTTTCTTATCCCGTCCTTTCTGGTTATCCTTCCTTTCTGGTTACCCCTTCCCTTCTGGTTATCCTTCCTTTCTGGTTACCCCTTCCCTTCTGGTTATCCTTCCTTTCTGGTTACCCCTTCCGTTCTGGTTATCCTTCCTTTCTGTTTACCCCTTCCTTTCTGGTTACCCCTTCCTTTCTGGTTATCCCTTCCTTTCTGGTTATCCTTCATTTCTGGTTATCCCTTCCTTTCTTGTTATCCTTCCTTTCTGGTAATCCCTTCCTTTCTGGTTATCCTTCCTTTCTGGTTATCCCTTCCTTTCTTGTTATCCCGTCCTTTCTGGTTATCCTTCCTTTCTGGTTATCCTTCCTTTCTGGTTACCCCTACGTTTCTGGTCACCCCTTCCTTTCTGGTTACCCCTTCCTTTTTGGTGATCCTTCCTTTCTGGCTACCCCTTCCTTTCTGGTTACCCCTTCCTTTCTGGTTATCCTTCCTTTCTGGCTACCCCTTCCTTTCTGGTTATCCTTCCTTTCTGGTCATCCCTTCCTTTCTGGTCATCCCTTCCTTTCTGGTTACCCCTTCCTTTCTCGTTACCCCTTCCTTTCTGATTATCCCGTCCTTTCTGGTTACCCCTTCCTTTCTGGATATCCCTTCCTTTCTGGTTACCCCTTCCTTTCTGGTTACCCCTTCCTTTCTGGTTATCCCTTCCTTTCTTGTTATCCTTCCTTTCTGGGAATCCCTTCCTTTCTGGTTAACCTTCCTTTCTGGTTATCCCGTCCTTTCTGGTTACCCCTTCCTTTCTGGTTACCCCTTCCTTTCTGGTTATCCCTTCCTTTCTGGTTATCCCTTCCTTTCTGGTTATCCTTCATTTCTGGTTATCCCTTCCTTTCTTGTTATCCTTCCTTTCTGGTAATCCCTTCCTTTCTGGTTATCCTTCCTTTCTGGTTACCCCTTCCTTTGTGGTTACCCCTTTCCTTTCTGGTTACCCCTTCCTTTCTGTTTATCCCTTCGTTTCTGGTAATCCCTTCCTTTCTCGTTACCCCTTCCTTTCTGGTTATCCCTTCCTTTCTGGTTACCCCTTCCTTTTCGGTTATCCTTCCTTTCTGGTTACCCCTTCGTTTCTGGTTATCCTTCCATTATGGTTACCCCTTCCTTTGTAGTTATCCCTTCCTTTCTGGTTGCCCCTTCCTTTCTGGTTATCCTTCCTTTCTGGTTACCCCTTCCCTTCTGGTTATCCTTCATTTCTAGTTATCCTTCCTTTCTGTTTACCCCTACCTTTCAGGTTATCCCTTCCTTTCTGGTTATCCCTTCCCTTCTGGTTACCCCTTCCCTTCTGGTCACCCCTTCGTTTCTCGTTACTCCTTCGTTTCTGGTTACCCCTACGTTTCTGGTCAACCCTTCCTTTTTGGTTATCCTTCCTTTCTGGCTATCCCATCCTTTCTGGCTATCCCATCCTTTCTGGTTACCCCTTCCTTTCTGGTTCCCCTTCGTTTCTGGTTACCCCTTCCTTTCTGGTTAGCCTTTCTTTCTGGTTACCCCTTCCTTTCTGGTTATCCCTTCCTTTCTGGTTTTCCTTCCTTTCTGGTTATCCCTTCCTTTCTGGTTATCCTTCCTTTCTGGTTAACCCTTCATTTCTGGTTATCCCTTCCTTTCTGGTCATCCTTCCTTTCTGGTCATCCTTCCTTTCTGGTCATCCTTCCTTTCTGGTCATCCCTTCCTTTCTGGTTACCCCTTCGTTTCTGGTTACCCCTTCGTTTCTGGTTACCCCTTTCCTTTTTGGTTACCCCTTCCTTTCTGGATATCCCTACTTTTCTGGGTACCGCTTCCTTTCAGGTTATCACTTCCTTTCTGGTTACCCCTTCCTTTGTGGTTATCCTTCCTTTCTGGTTATCCTTCCTTTCTCGTTACCCCTTCCTTTCTGATTATCCCTTCCTTTCTGGTTACCCCTTCGTTTCTGGTTACCCCTTCGTTTCTGGTTATCCTTCCTTTCTGGTTACCCCTTCGTTTCTCGTTACTCCTTCCTTTCTGGTTAATCCTTCCTTTCTGGTTACCCCTTCCTTTCTGGTTACTCCTACGTTTCTGGTCACCCCTTCCTTTCTGGCTACCGCTTCCTTTCTGGTTACCCCTTCCTTTCTGGTTATCCTTCATTCCTGGTTATCCCGTCCTTTCTGGCTATCCCTTACTTTCTGGTTACCCCTTCCTCTCTGGTTATCCATTCCTTTCTCGTTACCCCTTCCTTTCTGGTTATCCCTTCCTTTCTCATTACATCTTCGTTTCTGGGTACCGCTTCCTTTCTGGTTATCCCTTCCTTTCAGGTTATCCCTTCCTTCCTGGTTACCCCTTCCTTTGTGGTTATCCTTCCTTTCTGGTTATCCCTTCCTTTCTCGTTACCCCTTCCTTTCTGGTTATCCCTTCCTTTCTGGTTACTCCTTCCTTTTTGGTTATCCTTCCTTTCTGGTTACCCCTTCATTTCTGTTTACCCCTTCCTTTCTGATTACCCTTCATTTCTGGTTATCCCTTCCTTTCTGGCTATCCCTTCCTTTGTAGATATCCCTTCCTTTCTGGCTACCCCTTCCTTTCTGGTTACCCCTTCATTTCTGGTTATCCTTCCTTTCTGGATACCCCTTCGTTTCTCGTTACTCCTTCGTTTCTGGTTACCCCTTCCTTTTTGGTTATCCTTCCTTTCTGGCTATCCCTTCCTTTCCGGCTATCCCTTCCTTTCTGGTTATCATTCCTTTCTGGTTACCCCTTCTTTTTGGTTATCCTTCCTTTCTGGCTACCCCTTCCTTTTTGGTTATCCTTCCTTTCTGGTTAACACCATCCTTTCTGGATATCCCTTCCTTTCAGTGTTATCCCTTCCTTTCTGGTTATCCTTCCTTTCTGGTTACCCCTTCCATTCTGGTTATCCCTTCCTTTCTGGTTATCCTTCCTTTCTGGTTACCCCTTCCTTTCTGGTTATCCCTTCCTTTTTGGTTACCCCCTCCTTTCTGGTTATCCCTTCCTTTCTGGTTATCCCTTCCTTTCGGGTAATCCCTTCCTTTCTGGTAATCCCTTCCTTTCTGGTTACCCCTTCCTTTCTGGATATCCCTTCCTTTCTGGGTACCGCTTCCTTTCTGGTTACCCCTTCCTTTCTGGTTAGCCTTTCCTTTCTGGTTATCCCTTCCTTTCTGGTTACCCCTTCCTTTCTGGTTATCCCTTCCTTTCTGGTTACCCCTTCCCTTCTGGTTACCTCTTCGTTTCTGGTCACCCTTCCTTTCTGGTTACCCCTTCCTTTTTGGTTATCCTTCCTTTCTGGTAATCCCTTCCTTTCTGGCTATCTCATCCTTTCTGGTTACCCCTTCCTTTCTGGTTACCCTTCCTTTCTGGTTAACCCTTCCTTTCTGGTTACCCCTTCGTTTCTGGTTACCCCTTCGTTTCTGGTTACCCCTTCCTTTCTGGTTATCCTTCCTTTCTGGTTACTCCTTCCTTTCTGGTTATCCCTTCCTTTCTGGTTATCCGTTACTTTCTGGTCATCCTTCCTTTCTGGTCATCCTTCCATTCTAGTAATCCCTTCCTTTCTGGTTATCCTTCCTTTCTGGTTATCCCTTCCTTTCTGGTTACCCCTTTCCTTTTTGGTTACCCCTTCCTTTCTGGTTATCCCTTCCTTTCTGGATATCCCTTCTTTTCTGGGTACCCCTTCCTTTCTGGTTACCCCTTCCTTTCTGGTTACCCCTTCCTTTCTGGTTATCTTTCATTTCTGGTTATCCTTCCTTTCTGGTTACCCCTTCCTTTCTGGTTATCCCTTCATTTCTGGTTATCCTTCCTTTCTGGTTATCCCTTCCTTTCTTGTTATCCCGTCCTTTCTGGTTATCCTTCCTTCCCTTCTGGTTATCCTTCCTTTCTGGTTACCCCTTCCTTTCTGGTTATCCTTCCTTTCTGGTTATCCTTCCCTTCTGGTTACCCCTTCCTTTCTGGTTATCCCTTCCTTTCTGGTTACCCCTTCGTTTCTCGTTACTCCTTCCTTTCTGGTTACTCCTACGTTTCTGGTTACCCCTTCCTTTCTGGGTACCGCTTCCTTTCTGGTTACCCCTTCCTTTGTGGTTATCCTTCATTTCTGGTTATCCCTTCCTTTCTGGTCATCCTTCCTTTCTGGTCATCCTTCCTTTCTGGTCATCCCTTCCTTTCTGGTTACCCCTTCGTTTCTGGTTACCCCTTTCCTTTTTGGTTACCCCTTCCTTTCTGGATATCCCTACTTTTCTGGGTACCGCTTCCTTTCAGGTTATCACTTCCTTTCTGGTTACCCCTTCCTTTGTGGTTATCCTTACTTTCTGGTTATCCTTCCTTTCTCGTTACCCCTTCCTTTCTGATTATCCCTTCCTTTCTGGTTACCCCTTCGTTTCTGGTTACCCCTTCGTTTCTGGTTATCCTTCCTTTCTGGTTACCCCTTCGTTTCTCGTTACTCCTTCCTTTCTGGTTACCCCTTCGTTTCTCGTTACTCCTTCCTTTCTGGTTAATCCTTCCTTTCTGGTTACCCCTTCCTTTCTGGTTACTCCTACGTTTCTGGTCACCCCTTCCTTTCTGGTTACCCCTTCCCTTCTGGCTACCGCTTCCTTTCTGGTTACCCCTTCCTTTCTGGTTATCCTTCATTCCTGGTTATCCCGTCCTTTCTGGCTATCCCTTACTTTCTGGTTACCCCTTCCTCTCTGGTTATCCATTCCTTTCTCGTTACCCCTTCCTTTCTGGTTATCCCTTCCTTTCTCATTACATCTTCGTTTCTGGTTACCCCTTCCTTTCTGGTTATCCTTCCTATCTGGTTACCCCTTCGTTTCTGGTTACCCCTTCCTTTCTGGGTACCGCTTCCTTTCTGGTTATCCCTTCCTTTCAGGTTATCCCTTCCTTCCTGGTTACCCCTTCCTTTGTGGTTATCCTTCCTTTCTGGTTATCCCTTCCTTTCTCGTTACCCCTTCCTTTCTGGTTATCCCTTCCTTTCTGGTTACTCCTTCCTTTTTGGTTATCCTTCCTTTCTGGTTACCCCTTCATTTCTGTTTACCCCTTCCTTTCTGATTACCCTTCATTTCTGGTTATCCCTTCCTTTCTGGCTATCCCTTCCTTTGTAGATATCCCTTCCTTTCTGGCTACCCCTTCCTTTCTGGTTACCCCTTCGTTTCTCGTTACTCCTTCGTTTCTGGTTACCCCTTCCTTTTTGGTTATCCTTCCTTTCTGGCTATCCCTTCCTTTCTGATTATCATTCCTTTCTGGTTACCCCTTCTTTTTGGTTATCCTTCCTTTCTGGCTACCCCTTCCTTTTTGGTTATCCTTCCTTTCTGGTTAACACCATCCTTTCTGGATATCCCTTCCTTTCAGTGTTATCCCTTCCTTTCTGGTTATCCTTCCTTTCTGGTTACCCCTTCCATTCTGGTTATCCCTTCCTTTCTGCTTACCCCTTCCTTTCTGGTTATCCTTCCTTTCTGGTTACCCCTTCCTTTCTGGTTATCCCTTCCTTTTTGGTTACCCCCTCCTTTCTGGTTATCCCTTCCTTTCTGGTTATCCCTTCCTTTCTGGTAATCCCTTCCTTTCTGGATATCCCTTCCTTTCTGGGTACCGCTTCCTTTCTGGTTACCCCTTCCTTTCTGGTTAGCCTTTCCTTTCTGGTTATCCCTTCCTTTCTGGTTACCCCTTCCTTTCTGGTTATCCCTTCCTTTCTGGTTACCCCTTCCCTTCTGGTTACCTCTTCGTTTCTGGTCACCCTTCCTTTCTGGTTACCCCTTCCTTTTTGGTTATCCTTCCTTTCTGGTAATCCCTTCCTTTCTGGCTATCTCATCCTTTCTGGTTACCCCTTCCTTTCTGGTTACCCTTCCTTTCTGGTTAACCCTTCCTTTCTGGTTACCCCTTCGTTTCTGGTTACCCCTTCGTTTCTGGTTAGCCTTTCTTTCTGGTTACCCCTTCCTTTCTGGTTACTCCCTCCTTTCTGGTTATCCCTTCCTTTCTGGTTATCCCTTCCTTTCTGGTCATCCTTCCTTTCTGGTCATCCTTCCATTCTAGTAATCCCTTCCTTTCTGGTTATCCTTCCTTTCTGGTTATCCCTTCCTTTCTGGTTACCCCTTTCCTTTTTGGTTACCCCTTCCTTTCTGGTTATCCCTTCCTTTCTAGATATCCCTTCTTTTCTGGGTACCCCTTCCTTTCTGGTTACCCCTTCCTTTCTGGTTACCCCTTCCTTTCTGGTTATCTTTCATTTCTGGTTATCCTTCCTTTCTGGTTACCCCTTCCTTTCTGGTTATCCCTTCATTTCTGGTTATCCTTCCTTTCTGGTTATCCCTTCCTTTCTTGTTATCCCGTCCTTTCTGGTTATCCTTCCTTTCTGGTTACCCCTTCCTTTCTGGTTATCCTTCCTTTCTGGTTATCCTTCCCTTCTGGTTACCCCTTCCTTTCTGGTTATCCCTTCCTTTCTGGTTACCCCTTCGTTTCTCGTTACTCCTTCCTTTCTGGTTACTCCTACGTTTCTGGTTACCCCTTCCTTTCTGGGTACCGCTTCCTTTCTGGTTACCCCTTCCTTTGTGGTTATCCTTCCTTTCTGGTAATCCCTTCCTTTCTGGCTATCTCATCCTTTCTGGTTACCCCTTCCTTTCTGGTTACCCTTCCTTTCTGGTTACCCTTCCTTTCTGGTTACCCCTTCGTTTCTGGTTAGCCTTTCTTTCTGGTTACCCCTTCCTTTCTGGTTATCCTTCCTTTCTGGTTACTCCTTCCTTTCTGGTTATCCCTTCCTTTCTGGTTATCCGTTACTTTCTGGTCATCCTTCCTTTCTGGTCATCCTTCCATTCTAGTAATCCCTTCCTTTCTGGTTATCCTTCCTTTCTGGTTATCCCTTCCTTTCTGGTTACCCCTTTCCTTTTTGGTTACCCCTTCCTTTCTGGTTATCCCTTCCTTTCTGGATATCCCTTCTTTTCTGGGTACCCCTTCCTTTCTGGTTACCCCTTCCTTTCTGGTTATCTTTCATTTCTGGTTATCCTTCCTTTCTGGTTACCCCTTCCTTTCTGGTTATCCCTTCATTTCTGGTTATCCTTCCTTTCTGGTTATCCCTTCCTTTCTGGTTATCCCTTCCTTTCTTGTTATCCCGTCCTTTCTGGTTATCCTTCCTTCCCTTCTGGTTATCCTTCCTTTCTGGTTACCCCTTCCTTTCTGGTTATCCTTCCCTTCTGGTTACCCCTTCCTTTCTGGTTATCCCTTCCTTTCTGGTTACCCCTTCGTTTCTCGTTACTCCTTCCTTTCTGGTTACTCCTACGTTTCTGGTTACCCCTTCCTTTCTGGGTACCGCTTCCTTTCTGGTTACCCCTTCCTTTGTGGTTATCCTTCCTTTCTGGTTATCCCTTCCTTTCTGGTTACCCCTTCCTTTCTGGTTACCCCTTCCTTTTTGGTTGTCCCTTCATTTCTGTTTACCCCTTCCTTTCTGGTTATCCTTCCTTTCTGATTATCCTTCATTTCTGGTTATCCCTTCCTTTCTGGCTATCCCTTCCTTTGTAGTTATCCCTTCCTTTCTGGTTATCCTTCCTTTTTGGTTATCCCTTCATTTCTGGTTACCCCTTCCTTTCTGGTTATCCCTTCGTTTCTGGTCACCCCTTCCTTTCTGGTTACCCCTTCCTTTTTGGTTATCCTTCCTTTCTGGCTATCCCTTCCTTTCCGGCTATCCCTTCCTTTCTGGCTATCCCTTCCTTTCTGGTTACCCCTTCCTTTCTGGTTATCATTCCTTTCTGGTTACTCCTTCTTTCTGGTTACCCCTTCCTTTCTGGTTACCCTTCCTTTCTGGTTACCCCTTCGTTTCTGGCTACCCCTTCCTTTCTGGTTACCCCTTCCTTTTTGGTTATCCTTCCTTACCTGGTTATCCCTTCCTTTCTGGGTACCGCTTCCTTTCAGTGTTATCCCTTCCTTTCTGGTTACCCCTTCCTTTCTGGTTATCCCTTCCTTTCTGGTTACCCCTTCCTCTCTGGTTATCCTTCGTTTCTGGTTACCCCTTCGTTTCTGGTTATCCCTTCCTTTCTGGTCATCCCTTCCTTTCTCGTTACCCCTTCCTTTCTGGCTATCCCTTCCTTTCTGGTAATCCCTTCCTTTCTGGTTATCCCTTCCTTTCTGGCAATCCCTTCCTTTCTGGCTACCCCTTCCTTTTTGGTTATCCTTCCTTTCTGCTTACCCCTTCTTTCTGGTTATCCCTTCCTTTCTGGGTACCGCTTCCTTTCTGGTTATCCCTTCCTTTCAGTGTTATCCCTTCCTTTCTGGTTATCCTTCCTTTCTGGTTACCCCTTCCTTTCTGGTTATCCCTTCCTTTCTGGTTACCACTTCCTTTCTGGTTATCCCTTCCTTTCTGGTTACCCCTTCCTCTCTGGTCATCCTTTCTTTCTGGTTAACCCTTCGTTTCTGGTTTCCCCTTCCATTCTGGTTATCCTTCCTTGCTGGTTACCCCTTCCTTTCTGGTTATCCTTCCTTTCTGGTTACCACTTCCTTTCTGCTTACCCCTTCCTTTCTGGTTATCCTTCCTTTCTGGCTATCCCTTCCTTTCTGGTTAGCCTTTCCTTTCTGGTTATCCCTTCCTTTCTGGTTACCCCTTCCTTTCTGGTTATCCCTTCCTTTCTGGTTATCCCTTCTTTTCTGGTTATCCTTCCTTTCTGGTTACCCCTTCGTTTCTGGTTATCCCGTCCTTTCTGGCTATCCCTTCCTTTCTGGTTACCCCTTCCTTTTTGGTTATCCTTCCTTTGTGGTTAGCCCTTCCTTTCTGGTTAGCCCTTCCTTTCTGGCTATCCCTTCCTTTCTGGTTATCCCTTCCTTTCTGGTTATCCTTTCCTTTCTGGTTACTCTTCCTTTCTGGTTATCCCTTCCTTTCTGGTTATCCTTCCCTTCTGGTAATCCCTTCCTTTCTGGTTACCCCTTCCTTTCTGGCTATCCCTTCCTTTCTGGTTACCCCTTCCCTTCTGGATATCCCTTCCTTTCTGGTTACCCATTCCTTTCTGGTTACCCCTTCATTTCTGGTTATCCTTCCTTTCTGGTTACCCCTTCCTTTATGTTTATCCTTCCTTTCTCGTTACCCCTTCCTTTCTGGCTACCCCTTCCTTTCTGGTTATCCCTCCTTTCTGGTAATCCCTTCCTTTCTGGTTACCGCTTCCTTTCTGGTTATCCCTTCCTTTCTTGTTATCCCGTCCTTTCTGGCTATCCCTTCCTTTCTGGTTACCCCTTCCTTTTTGGTTATCCCTTCCTTTTTGGTTATCCTTCCTTTTTGGTTATCCCTTCCTTTTTGGTTATCCTTCCTTTGTGGTTATCCCTTCCTTTCTGGTTACCGCTTCCTTTCTGGTTATCGCTTCCTTTCTCGTTATCGCGTCCTTTCTGGCTATCCCTTCCTTTCTGGTTACCCCTTCCTTTTTGGTTACCCCTTCCTTTCTGGTTATCCCTTCCTTTCTGGTTATCCCTTCCTTTCTGGCTATCCCTTCCTCTCTGGTTACCCCTTCCTTTCTGGTTACCCCTCCTTTCTGGTTATCCTTCCTTTCTGGTTATCCCTTCCTTTCTGGTTATCCCTTCCTTTCTGGGTACCGCTTCCTTTCTGGTTATCCCTTCCTTTCAGTGTTATCCCTTCCTTTCTGGTTATCCTTCCTTTCTGGTTACCCCTTCCTTTCTGGTTATCCCTTCCTTTCTGGTTACCACTTCCTTTCTGGTTATCCCTTCCTTTCTGGTTACCCCTTCCTCTCTGGTCATCCTTTCTTTCTGGTTAACCCTTCGTTTCTGGTTTCCCCTTCCATTCTGGTTATCCTTCCTTGCTGGTTACCCCTTCCTTTCTGGTTATCCTTCCTTTCTGGTTACCACTTCCTTTCTGCTTACCCCTTCCTTTCTGGTTATCCTTCCTTTCTGGCTATCCCTTCCTTTCTGGTTAGCCTTTCCTTTCTGGTTATCCCTTCCTTTCTGGTTACCCCTTCCTTTCTGGTTATCCCTTCCTTTCTGGTTATCCCTTCTTTTCTGGTTATCCTTCCTTTCTGGTTACCCCTTCGTTTCTGGTTATCCCGTCCTTTCTGGCTATCCCTTCCTTTCTGGTTACCCCTTCCTTTTTGGTTATCCTTCCTTTGTGGTTAGCCCTTCCTTTCTGGTTAGCCCTTCCTTTCTGGCTATCCCTTCCTTTCTGGTTATCCCTTCCTTTCTGGTTATCCTTTCCTTTCTGGTTACTCTTCCTTTCTGGTTATCCCTTCCTTTCTGGTTATCCTTCCCTTCTGGTAATCCCTTCCTTTCTGGTTACCCCTTCCTTTCTGGCTATCCCTTCCTTTCTGGTTACCCCTTCCCTTCTGGATATCCCTTCCTTTCTGGTTACCCATTCCTTTCTGGTTACCCCTTCATTTCTGGTTATCCTTCCTTTCTGGTTACCCCTTCCTTTATGTTTATCCTTCCTTTCTCGTTACCCCTTCCTTTCTGGCTACCCCTTCTTTTCTGGTTATCCCTCCTTTCTGGTAATCCCTTCCTTTCTGGTTACCGCTTCCTTTCTGGTTATCCCTTCCTTTCTTGTTATCCCGTCCTTTCTGGCTATCCCTTCCTTTCTGGTTACCCCTTCCTTTTTGGTTATCCCTTCCTTTTTGGTTATCCTTCCTTTTTGGTTATCCCTTCCTTTTTGGTTATCCTTCCTTTGTGGTTATCCCTTCCTTTCTGGTTACCGCTTCCTTTCTCGTTATCGCGTCCTTTCTGGCTATCCCTTCCTTTCTGGTTACCCCTTCCTTTTTGGTTACCCCTTCCTTTCTGGTTATCCCTTCCTTTCTGGTTATCCCTTCCTTTCTGGCTATCCCTTCCTCTCTGGTTACCCCTTCCTTTCTGGTTACCCCTCCTTTCTGGTTATCCTTCCTTTCTGGTTATCCCTTCCTTTCTGGTTACCCCTTCCTTTCTAATTTCCCTCTCAACTTCTCATTGCCTGTCTTTCATCCCTTAAGGATATTTTATAAGGTCCTGAGGGATCCAGCGTTAATATGCAGCAGTTAAGTAGTGGTGTTAATTTAATCGATTATAACTGTTACTACTACCACCACTAAGTCTACTACTACTACTACCACCTCCACCACATCGCTACTGCTACTCTGGTCAGCAGTATGGCTGCCATTTTCTGTTACAATAGAAAACAGAAATAAAGGGTGAACACAGAAGTAAAGCAAAATAACAGTTGATGTTTCAATATTTCAAAGTCAAAAGTCCTTTATCGTGAGGATGGTGGGAAGGTGGCTAGCTGACATTTTTTAGCAAAAGTACCATCCTCCGTTAAATCTTTTTTTTTACAAAAGATTCTACTGACCATCATCCTCCATTTTCTCTTCATAAAGGGATTTTAACCCAGAAATATCGAAATATTAAGTAAGTTCAAAGTAAAAATTAACTGGTTTTTGTTTCGTTTTGCTCCTATTCTTTTACTTCTGACATTGTCTCAAATTTCAAAAACAATTTCTCTCTTTCTCTCTGTTTCATCCTAACAACACTACTCTTTCTGCTACCTTGTAATATGCTTGTTCCTATGATGATGATAATAATGATCATCATCATTATCATCATCATTTAACGTCCGCTTTCCATGCTAGCATGGGTTGGACGATTTGACTGAGGACTGGTGAAACCGGATGGCAACACCAGGCTCCAATCTAATTTGGCAGAGTTTCTACAGCTGGATGCCCGTCCTAACGCCAACTACTCCGAGAGTGTAGTGGGTGCTTTTACGTGTCACCTGCACGAAGGCCAGTCAGGCGGTACTGGCAACGGCCACGCTCAAAATGGTGCATCCCATGTGTCACCCGCACAAGAGCCAGTCCAGGGGCCCTGGCAACGATCTCACTTGGCTTGCCGGGTCTTCTCACGCACAGCACATTTCCAAAGGTCTCGGTCAGTAGTCATCGCCTCGGTGAGGCCCAATGTTCGAAGGTCTTGCCTCACCACCTCAGCCCAGGTCTTCCTGGGCCTACCTCTTCCACGGGTTCCCTCAACTGTTAGGGTGTTGCACTTTTTCACGCAGCTATCCTCATCCATTCTCACCACATGTCCATACCAGCGCAATCGTCTCTCTTGCACACCACAACTGATGCTTCTAATGTTCAGCTTTTCTCTCAAGATACTTACACTCTGACGGGTATTCACATTGACATTACACATCCAACGGAGCATACTGGCTTCATTCCTTGCGAGCTTACATATGTCCTCAGCAGTCACAGCCCATGTTTCACTGCCATGTAGCATGGCTGTTCGTACACGTGCGTCATACAGTCTGCCTTTTACTCTGAGTGAGAGTCCCTTTGTCGCCAGCAGGGGTAAGAGCTCTCTAAACTTTGCCCAGGCTATTCTTATTCTAGCAGCTACACTTTCAGCGCACCCACCCCCACTACTAACTTGGTCACCCAGATAGCGGAAGCTATCGACTACCTCTAGTTTTTCTCCCTGGAATGAGATAGAAGTTGTTTCCTGTTTGTTTACAGTGTTTATTGCACCTGAACATCTGCCACATACAAAAACTAACTTCGTATTTAATCTGCCTTTGATATTGCTGCACCTCTTATGTGTCCATAGCTTGCACCGGGTACATCTTATGGAGTTACTACCTACTCCTTTTCTACATACTGAGCAGGGCCATCTACCTGAAGGGGTTTGTGTTTTATCTACCTTCCTACTTATTAGGATTTTGGTTTTTGCTAGGTTGACTCTAAGGTCCTTGCTTCCACACCTGAAACTTCTCCTCTAGTTCTGATAGTGACTCCGCAATTAGTGCAAGGTCATCAGCATAGAGGAGCTCCCAGGGGCAACCTGTCTTGAATTCCTCTGTGATCGCCTGGAGTACTATGATAAATAGGAGGGGGCTGAGGACAGAACCTTGGTAGACCCCTACCTCTACCCGGAATTCATTACTGTACTCATTTCCAACCCTCACCTTACTGGCAGCATCTCTGTACATGGCTCGCACAGCTCTCACTAACGATTCTTCTATCCCAAGTTTCCTCATTGACACCAGATAAGGGATCGAGGGACCCTGTCAAAGGCTTTTTCCATGTCAACGAAGGCCAGGTACAGAGGTTTATCCTTGGTACCTGGCCTTCGTTGACATGGAAATGATAATAATAATAATAATATTTGTTACAAATTTTGGTCCAAAGCTAACGATTTTAGTGGTCGGGTAAGTCAATGACATCAACCCCAGTGCTTAACTGGTTCTTATTTCATCAATCCTGAAAGGCAAAGTCTACCTTGGCAGAATATGAACTCAGAATGTTGGCATGGACGAAATGCTGCTAAGAATTTTGTCCAGCATGCTACCGATTCTGCCAGCTCACCACCTTTATTAGTAAGGATTACGATATGGTTAAGTTTAGTGCCAGTCAATGTGAGGAGGAAAAAACCTAACCAAACAGAGTGCATCTGTTTTGTATTTCCTGGAATAAGACATGAGATGCTTCTATCATCTTTTACTGTGATAAGAAAAACATGGCTATGATGGTAGCAAAAGTATCACTCTATCCTCTTTTTGTCGTTCTTATTTTATTCATAAAACTTCAGTAAAGAATACATCAAGATGAAAGCTAGGCCCATGTTGAAATGATGTATGTGATGATGTGCAATAGGATTCACAAAGAATCAGATAAAGTTGATAAAAATCAAAAGAAACAGAGCTGGCAGTAATGTCGCTCATTAAGGCAACACAAAGATTCTGACGAGAAGAAACATAATTGAAAAATAAAAATGAGATTTTTTTTCTCTTCTTTTTTTTTTTTTAATTTCAACTGTAACAAATATATTTTTAAAGTGTAGGGAAAGGTTTATCATATATAAGTTATTCAAATGCTTCCGATCCCTTGGGACATGTGCAATCAAGTAACTTAATACAACTTCTTGTTTGCAGCATACAATATATATATATATATGTGCATACATACATGTATACACACACACATGCATCAGGTATGTAATGATGCACTCATAAGAAAATACTATATAAAAGTGTTCATTATTGCAGTTGAGTTAACATGTTGGATAAAAAAAAATTAAATAAAATGAAAAAGATATTTAATATAAAAACAAAAATTTACAACAAGTGTTGTTGACTGAATAATATAAATTCGAAATTTGTGTGCATCGTGGCTCTGAATGTATTGCCTGGAAAATGAAGTTTGGAGAAGAAAGATTTCTTCGTTCTACAATGAAGGAGAAAGAAGAAAACAGATTGAGATTCGAGAAAGAGAGGATGAGGATTAAGAGAAGATGGAGTAGACAAAGGAGAAAGAAAGAAAAACAGAGAGAAATAGGCATAGGAACTCCTCCTCATTGTTATTGTCACCATTTTAACGATTACTTTTCCTTGCTTGCAAGGGTCAGACAAGATTCAGTCAAAGAAATTTTATGCAGCATGACTGAACTTAAAACCATATGGTTGCTAAACAGATTTCTTTATCACACAGCTATACCTGCATCAATATTGAATTATTATAAGGTGGTGAGCTGGCAGAAACATTAGCATGCCAGGCAAAATACTTTCATCCTTTCGGGGGTTGATAAATTAAGAACCAATTGTATACTGGAGTTCATCTAGTCGACCGTCCCCCACCTCCCCAAAATTTTGGGCCTTGTACCTAGAGCAGAAAAGAATATTGAATTATTATAAGGTGTGGGGAGCTGGCAGAAATGTTAGCATGCCGGGCGAAATGCTTAGCAGTATTTTGTCTGTCTTTACGTTCTGAGTTCAAATTCCTCCAAGGTCGACTTTGCCTTTCATCCTGTCTACTGAGTTCATTCTAATCGACTGGCCCCCTCCCCCAAAATTTTGGGCCTTGTGCCTCGAGTAGAAAAGTATATTGAATTATTATGTAAATAACAATGTAAGACAGTAGATCCCAGAGTTAACCAGTTCATCATGTCTTTGTTAATTAAGAGTTTTCTTCTCTATTATGGCCTCTACAACATTTGTTTCTAGGAAGAAAGTACACAAGAACTGTGAATCATATTGTTCCAGTTGAATTCCATATTATTCCATTCAAGTTTTTCAACTTTAGAATGGGCTCACCTGACAGGTCAGCAGGATAAAATAGAAAATGTACTTTCATGAAGCTACATCAGTTGACCAAACACCAATGAAGAAAACACTAGAGTCCATCAAATTAATAGCATTAGCAATCTGTCACTTCCTGCCTCAACTCTCTACTTTCTTTGATTAATGTTGTCCTGGTTGTACAGTGTCTCAGGAAGAACTGAGATGGTTGTGACCAGAATATATTTCATTGTAGGATTATCCAGCCAAGGCTGATCAGGGGATTCAACAACAACAACAACAGTGGGTAATAGTTATTAAAAATATGTGGTTTTTGTATATAGACCGATACTAGTACTCACGACAGTAACATAATATTTGTGTTGAGTGTCTGTTGTTTGATGCGATTGTATTGTTGTTACTGTACTTAAGACTACTTAGCTATAAACTAGTTTATCTTTCCTCTTTTTCACCAGTGAGACACATGAGAAATATCCTGTACAAGAATGAAGTTTTTATATGTATATAGGGAGGGGGGGGAAGACTCTATACGTAGATTTATATCTATAGGTGTATTTACATATGTCTGGGTTCCTCATGCTTTCTCTTTCTCTCTCTGCATATGTATGTATGTATATATATTTATATGTATATTAAAAGGAGGATAACTAAGCATCATCTTTGTATGTATGCTACATCATGTAATGTGTGTGTGTATAAGTATATACAGAGAGAAAGCGACACACACACACACACACACACACATAGCTGTTAGTAGTTGAGCTAGAGGTTAAGTAATCAGATGAAAACATATTTATTGGACAATAAATAAATATTGTTCTTGAAGGATAATTTCGAACAATTTCCGTGTCCTGAGAGAAGATGCTTAAAAACACACTTCTTTTAGTCTAATGGATTGGAGTTTTCTGAGATTGTCTGAGGCACTTAAAAACATTATTTCAATTTTTGTGCTGTTTATTCTTTTCCCAAGTTTATTTTTATAAAACTTGGAACTTATTTCCTTCCATTTAGTGATCCTTGCCTGCCTTACTGGCTTTTAACCATTGCTGGTTGAAATTAACAATATCTGTTCACTGTAGATTGAGGTTGAATACACAATATATTTTATCTTTGATTATTGGGCTTTGATTCAATCCCAGCCCTTTACTTGTAATGGGGCCAAGCAGGCTTGTGTGGTTAGGGCGTTTCTTTCACCACCACAAAGTTTTAGGTTTGGTTCCACTATTCTCTACCCCGGATAAGCTCAAAGCTAACCAATGCCTTGTGAACGAAGTTGGCAAATAGAAACTGCATGGAAGTCTGTCGTATGTGCATGTGGCAACTGGAATTGGTTTGTTTACATCCTTATAATTTATCAGTTCAACAAAAAAAAGAGGTCTGCCAGACTAAGTGCCAGACTTAGATAAGTACTAGGCTCAAACTGATTAACAAAGCTATTCAAAGTGGGCTTCTGTACAGTTTCCATCAGCAAAATTCCACTCAGAAGGCATTGGTTAACCAAAGCTATGATAGAAGAGACATGTTCAAGGTTCCAGGTAGAGAGGTCAATCCTGGGACCCCGTGCTTGTGAAGCAAATTTCTGAATTGCACAATGAAACCTGCATCTATAATGCCTCAGCTTCTTTGCTACTCATTCAACTGTACCACTTTCTTGTCTGGTGTGTATTTGTTATTGTTAATAGAAATTGTTTTGACCAGGTTCCAATAGTTTGAAGTTGATGTGTCATTTTCCTGTTGTTTTGTTTAGAAGTCATATCTCAGTTGTGTATATAATGGTGAAGGCATGAAGAGTGTTGAAAATATTCTACATCAAAATGATGTGTAAAGCATATTTGAAGTTTGTCATTTGTACTGTCACCCTGCCAGTTTTATTGTGAATTTCATGCATCACTCTGGAATCGTGAGAGACAGCAACGTTAAGACAATGAAAGGTGTCGATCACATTTGGCAAATGTTCTTATAGCATCACAGAACTTTTCAAATTCTGTGTAGTTTGTCGTTATTTTGATCTTGAAACCAATTTTCAGAAACCAATTATCAGATAACGAAGTGTGCATTGCATGTCAGCCTGTGTGTTGGCAAATAAAATGACTGTCAACGATTTCCAGATCCCTTAGCTTGGTGACATCACTCTATTTTAATCCATTATTAATTTCTATGTATATCATTATTCAGTCCTCTGAGACTTTAAATAAAGCAGATTAAATTGGTTTGTAGTTCTGTAGATTCGTGTTCGCAGCAAACTACGTTAAGCGTTCACACTTTATTTAACATTTTCCATTGTCCATGCAGAAAGCTGACCTTTTAAGATGGAAAGTCAATGTGATCCATTATATACCATGTAGCACGGCTGTCAATACTCGTGAAGACATTTCTCAATTAGATAACGATAAGTTGGCACTTAAGAGGAGAATTTGCCTTCTTCATTCTGAGTCTTAATCTACGGATGTGGTTGGCATATTTCATACCATTATCTACATTTAAATCTTTATTTTCAACGTTACAGATGCAGCACACAGGTATGCATATTTAACATTTTACTATTTTTAATCAGCAGAAGTTGCAAAGTGACTCAAGGGCTGAGAGTTTCGTGCAGAGAACTTATCAAATATGCATGAAGCTGTCTGCTTTTGAGTCACATTTAAAAATTAAAAAATATATAAATACTCATATATTGAGTCTTATTTACCTTGCTTCTTCTACCAAGCTTCTATGTATTTAGTGTATATTTTGAGAGAAATATTAGTTTAGCTTTTCGTTTACCCAACTCAATTACTGGTGGAATTTTGAACGAGATGTGACAATGAAGGAAATAGCAGCTTTATTTTACAGGGAAACATAAATCCAAGTAAATCTTAGTTTTCAGTTCAGCTGTCTGTACTCTATCATGCTTTAGAGTACAGGAATTTCAAATTAGATTAGTACTTTTAGGGACAAAGTACCATAAATCCATGAAACCTTATTTTCTGATTTATCATTCTGTATATTTCAGTCATCCATCCTCATCAGTTAGTTCCTCCCTCTTCGTTATTCCATCACCTTTATTCTTAAATTTCTACACACCCTTCTGAGTATAATTATTGCCTAATTATACAATATGATTATCTACCACTTTATACCTTAATAATGTTTATTTCTAAACGTATCATCATTTCATCTTCTTCTACCACAAACACCAAGACATCTAGAACATGGACAACTTGGATAGAATTGTCCCTTTAACAATGTCTGGCTAAACTACACCTTTTTTCTCTGGAGATCTGTCTTACCTGTCTCTCTATTCCAAGGTGTACTACTCCATGGAATATTATCTGCTTCTATGTGCTCCTTATTATTTTTAGCATCAATTTAATCAAACTTTGCATTTCTCAAACTAACTCTTCCTCTTCCCCTTCATCTTTTTATTTCAAACATTGCAAGCAACATCTTCCCTCAAATGGAAATTGGAAATTCATTTCTGAAATTAGTTGCCCTTCCTCTTCTCAAATTCAATATTTATCTTTATATTAATATTGAATTTATATATTGGAGGAATATTAGAAATTACAAGTGAGAAGAGGAATGAACCATTAAGCTGCTAAAACACTTACCTTCGTATTACAAACTGGTATTTCATTTCTTTTATTTTTTTAATGATTCTGAAGGAAGTAGAAAAGCATTAAATCTTGATAAGATTTGAACACCTAACCTAGTGTGACAAATTTTACTGCTTTAAATCACAGCCATTATTATGTACACAACTTTGGCTTAAGAAAGATACAACTTGATTCTAATTTCTTCACGAATGAAAACTTCCTTTCAGCTTCTTCTGCTGTTCTTTAGTGTAGCAACACCATTCCTATTCATGTGGAGTTAAGATCTCTTGCCTTTAAGTTAAGCTTTAAATTACTATTAGCCATCATAAATGTTGAATTGTTTCAAACAAAAGAAATTAAGAACACTTAAAGTTTTATTCTGAAATCATCTATTCAAATCTCAGCTAATTTAACTATGAAGTCAATTATGAAATTGAAACCAATATCGGAAACAGCTGTACGTAATGGAATTTGGAAGATGAGAATTAAAGAGAGAAATCTAAGAAGGTTTTTTTTTTTTTGTTGTCAGAGTTAATTTAATTGTGCTAATTATTGAATAAGTTGGCAAGTTATATTGAATAATATAACTTGATATTTCTTTATAGGAGGAAACTGAATCAGATCAACTGTAGATTTCAGAATTTCAATTTGTATTTCAAATATCTATGTTTAGATATCAAGTTTATTATTATGTATTTTTTTAAATATCTATCTCTTTGGTTATTGTTAATATGTAATATTTGCTAAATATATATTAGATTATGTGTTGATTAGAATGAATATTTCTGCTCATAGAATATATTTAAAAGTGAAATAATTAAAAAGGATTTTTCAATGAAGTATATGGAGCAACTACGACTTTGAAAATATTTCAAGTAAAAATATCATTCCTACATTGTTGCAAATGGTGCCACAAAGACATTAGAATAGACAATATCTATAAAATCTTGGAGCAGGTGATCTCGTTAAAACAGCATCACAGATTTCAAGCAAACATTACATTGCTAAAACATGAAATGTTAAGATATCTCAAAGACACTTCAACAGGAAACACTTCCAAACCATCTTTTTTTTTTTTTTTTTCTAGATTTATTCTTCAAAGCTCATAAACTTTTCATACTCAGAATATTTTATTCATTTACAAGAAATCAATTCCAAAAATGAAATTCTTCAGGCTGTTCCCAATGCTGTTGTTATGTTATTTTAAAGCTGCAATTATCATTTTTCTGACTCCTGTGGTCACAAAGCGTTACCTTTTTATATCCAAGTATTTTATCTTAGAAATAAATTTTCTTAAAAATATAAAATCCAAAACTGAAGAATATTCAGAACAAGAATTCGTAGTTCAATTAACGACATTGCTGATTATCTTTTAACTTTGAAAGATTTTTTTTTTTTCTCGATTTTTCAAGATTTTATGTACAAAATCATGAATTCATTGATTCTGCATAATTATTGGGACGCCTCCCAACACACATAGGATAAACAAAGGCCTGAAATAAAATGTTCAGCTCTCCTCTACTGAACTTCTTTTATTAAAATTAGTTGAGAGAATTGCAAGTATTTTATGCTAATGGCTATAAGCTATTTGGCAAGTACAGCTGCCTAGATATTCAACCTAAGAACGACAAGTCTGCTGATATATTTCAAGAACTGAAATATAGCAAGATGTTTATATTAAATTAAGGAATCGACATTCCTCACTAAAACGGCAGTGAGCTGGCAGAATTGTTAGCACACTGAGCAAAATGCTTAGCAGCATTTCATCCATCCTCACATTCTGAGATCAAATTCCACAAAAGTCTACTTTGCCTCTCATCCTTTCCAGGATGATAAAATAAGTACCAGTTGATTACTGAGGTTGATGTAATTGACTAAACCCCTCCCTTAAAACTGCTGGCCTTGTGCCAAAATTTGAAACCAATATTCATTGTTGAAAGTTTATTTTCAACAACCAGTTTTCTTAGAATTATATAAACTTATTTATTGCTCTTATGATATTAACTCGTCTACTTTGCCTTTCATCCTTTCGGGGTCCATTAAATAAGGACCAGCAACACACTAGGGTCAATGTAATCGACTTAATCCCTTTGTCTGTCCTTGTTCGTCCCCTCTATGTTTAGTCCCCTGTGGGAAATAAAGAAATAGATATTAACTCATGTAATACTGTACTTGTAATATTAACTTATCATATGTTTAAAATTGGTGTGAATTTTCAAAGCTCTTGTATTAGCTTTCGGCTATAACAATTTCAAATATTCAACTTACATGTAAGAAGTAATTAAGGAAAATTATGTCAATTACATAATTCAATTCTTTTTAAAATTTAATTATAAGCAAACCTGATTTTTGGAAATTCTGCCTTCTTATCTCTGTCTATTTTCATTTTCTCTCAACCTCAGAACAATGGGTCAATTCATAGTAAATCCATCTTTGCAAATGGTTTAATCTTGAAAAAAATTGTATAAGTCTTTGATTCTCTTCTAGCATCCAACCTGCCGGGGTAATTGGTCTTGATATTTCATCCTCAGGGAATCAGTGTTATATATTTGGTTCAATTCAATGAAATACACAGACTCCCAGAGAAATTAGTCCCATGTTGAGTTAAAAGACATCTAGTCCATTCATTCATTAGTTTTTCTGCTTCTAACATTGTTTAGATTAACATATTGAGGCATTGTTGTACTGCTGGATGCTCTTCTTGTTGCTAACCCTTACTATGTTTGCAAGGGAGAGATCTCTTACTTGATATGTTTCTGAAGGTGAAAAATTATCAGACAATTTGTAGCCAACGAGAAATGATATTTCCATCACCACCTCTAGCTCAGACATTTTTGGAGAAGCACATATGTGCATACACAATCATTTACATACAGATTTGTATAATGGGATTGCTACAGTTTCTGTCAACCAAATTCACTTGCTAAGTTTTGGTCAACTCATGGATATGTCAGAAGATGTTTGCCCAAGATACTGCACAGTGGAATTGAATGTGGAACCATGTGGTTTAGAAGCAAACTTCTTAACCATAGAGCCATGCTTGTATATATTTTTAACTTACTTTCTGTTTAAATTTGGTCTTAGAAAACTAGTTTTCTGTCACCGACACAATGGTATAATTTATTCTGAGAAACCATTCCAGTCCAAAAGCAATCTGTACATGTAATTTCTACAATTTCATGATGTTCACTAATTGAATTAATCAAATTAAACCGTTCTTTATAAATATGCACACATTAAAGCAGACATGCTTGCATATATAAATATATAATGATGCGGACATACATGTGCATCTAATATTTCAATATGTAACACAATCTTGTGGGTTGTGAGATAAGTATTCAACTGAAATGAACTGTGTATGCATGTGCGTAACAGTGTTTCTTTCAGATGTTGTGTTGAAAGCACAATTATTAGAGCTTTATATATATATATATATATTTATTTTTAATCAAAAGGTTTGCTTTTGTATCCCACATTTTACATGAGTTCTGTACAGTTTTTTGTTTCTGTGTCAATATACACACTTTGTTGTGTCTTTGATGTAAGCAGATGTGTTAATTGTATTATTTCCTGTTTGAATGTTTCTCTCTAGAAATGGTGATGTTACATGCTACTAGTCTTATTTCTACAGCTTTATACATCAAATATTTCAGTGCAGTATTGTTTTCCAGGTCATCATTTCATTTGTTGATGTCCCTCTAGTATGTTCTTCAGTACAAGAAGTGCATCATTCAGACAGACATCTGGTGTATACCATATTTTGAGGTCTTGGCACCACTTATTATGTATCACATGTTTATGTCTTCATACCAACACTATAGTCATACACAAAGTTCCTCACACTGACTCTAAGAGAAGACACATGGCTCCTTCAACTTTTCTCCTTCGGTATTTAAGCTGGTATCAGGGATGGGTTTTGTCATGGGGGGGGGGGGGGGGTCTATATATTATTTAATATGGTTTCTGTTAGTTCTACCGGTGAAGATGTTGTCTACTTCGTTAGAATCTTCCAAGATCTCTAAAAAGTCATTGAACAACCATTTCTTGAACTACCTTCAGTGCATATTCTTTGAGCTTGTTATAGAACCGTTTAGTGATTTTCTGTTCCTTCAGTTCCTCCCATGCTAGCATGGGCTAAAACAGATGTGGCACTTCCTATCACTAATCCTCACCTATTTATGAAGAAAGGGGTCACTTATTTCACAAGCCTCAGAAAGTGCAAATTTCAGACAGGGAAAACAGGATTGCAGTGTCACAACTCATGGCTTTTTGGAGAACACACATACACACACAGGCAAACATGCATATGCACAACACCCACATACATACATATGCATGCACACCCACACACACGCAGAGCTTCTTTCAGTTTCCATCTACCAAATTCACTCTCAAGGTTTTGGATGATTCAGGGTAATAGTGAAAGACACTTGTCCAAGGTGTCGTGGAGTGGAACTGAGTCTCTGCAGTTGAGAAGCAAACACCTTAAGCATACAACCATTTCTGATGCCGTAGACATAAATAGATCCACCACATCCGTTTAAAAAACAAACACATTTAAATGCATATTGCTTACATGGAGACAAAATGTGAGTGGTAAAATCCTTAATTAGAAGAGCATTCAGACTCTCCTCTGCCAACGAAAAAATTAGGTAAAAACAAATCCTTAGGATAAAATAAAAACTGAACTAACAACAGGTAGTTTGACAAATTAACAGAGCAATCCATTAAACAATACAAAGACAATCAGGCAACAAATCCACCAGACACTACAAGGTACACATAAAGTATATTGCATGAACCAAATTAATACTAACTACAGAATTGATTCACATATAATTAAAAACCATGAGTAACACAAGACAAAATACAAGCCACTAACATTAATAGTGCTTCAGAAAAACACTACTGCTCAAAAGCGTTTCTATCAATAAAAAAAATTGCAGTTACATATAACCATAAAACAGCCAAACTGCTTGACACTAATATGCTTCATAAATTTTATTGCAGACATGAAAATAGTAAAATTCATGACTCCAACTGTTATAGTAGCCTCACAAGCGTAGTACACTTCTGCCAAATCATCTGCACTTCTGATGAAGAACAACAGGCTGGCACACACGCATATGAAATATGCCTAGTAGAAATCTGTAAAGATTCTAGTTCAGCTGAGGACCCATCACTTTTACCATAATAATACATACATACATACACATATATACTCCCACACCTACATTTCTATATAGAATGCGCACCATGTCAGTAAGAAGAATAGAATTGATATTCATTCTTTAAACAGAACACTGATCAATAAACTAAAAATATAAACAGGCAAATAAAAAGTTAAAAAAAAAGATAACAAAAAAAAATCAAATATTAGTTATAATTGTGGTAAATTCTGTAACTAAACTGAATGATATTGATAATGATGATGGAAATGTGATGGGAAGGTGGATAAAGATAGACACCTTTGTATTTATTTTAGCACTTGCTTGTTGTTGTTGTTGTTGTTGTAAAAAGATGAGTTGTAAGTAACAAAGGAACAATGAATCGAAATGTAGGGCAGAGGTGGGTATTTCATACAGATAAACTCTCTATCATGGTTAGACTAAATTACTTTGATGTTTTGGTTATTGTTTACTATCAAACACTGAAATAGAGCTTAACTACCTTTATCAACAAAATGTGCTCATGTATGCGCACACACCCATATATGTATATATATATATATATATACACATATACACACACAAACACACACGTGTGTGGATGTGGGTATGTATGATATATATAATTTTGGTTGCCTTGGCTGAGAGATGAAACTAACAAAGATAATTGAAAAAAAAATGATGAAATACACAACAATAAAAAGTGCAAAAAAAGTACAAATCAAAGATAAACAAAAGCATGAGATGGAGTGTAATATAAAAAGGAACTAAGAGTCACCGAGGTAATTAAAATGAAAGAAACAATTAAATGTAGACATGAATGATTTTCTTTTTCTTTTTGTTGAATTAAATTGTGTTTAATGTATGAAGTATCTCAAGAGACTCAGTTATATAGTTTAGCTGCCAATATTTCTGTGGGCTGGCTTCCCATGCAGTATGTCTGTTTGATTTTCTTTTTTATCATGGAGAGGCACAGTGATAAATATATGCTCACCCTCACACTATTGTGTGTGTGTGTGTGTGTGTGTGTGTGTGAGTCTCTCACAATCAAGATTGACTTGGTATCAAGTACCATGCTTTCATTAACTTAACTATTTTAGCTGCCTATATAGCTGCAACCAGACAAAGACATTCTCTTGGCCCTCCCACTGTTGGGCCAATGAAACACCAAGGATGTGACACCTGGTGGGGAAGAGAGAGAGAGAGAAAGAGGTGATCCATAAGGAGAGGAGAGAGAGAGGTACCAGCATCTGGCTGGTATTTACTTTTAGCTTGGACTGGAGGAGTATAAATTAATGTGACTTTCTCAAGGACACTACATGGCCGTTGCCAGTACCATGTGACTGGCCCTCGTGCCGGTGGCACGTAAAAGCACCCACTACACTCTCGGAGTGGTTGGTGTTAGGAAGGGCATCCAGCTGTAGAAACTCTGCCAGATCAGATTGGAGCCTGGTGCAGTCTTCTGGCTTGCCAGTCCTCAGTCAAATCGTCCAACCCATGCTAGCATGGATAGCGGACGTTAAACGATGATGATGATGATCAGTGAACGTCAGAATTGACTTGTGCAGATGTGTTAAAAAAAAGAAACACTTGATTTGGTATAAGGTCAATATCAGAAGAGGTACATACACCACATTTTAGAATTTATGGAATTCTACATTGAACATGGGTTCTTCATCTACATCATCAGATTAAAATCAGTGTGTGTGTATGCATACACGTAATTGCACATGAATATTTTCAATGCATTAATGTTCATTATAGTGTATGTCTATAATTGCAAAGATACAAACACAAACATGTAATTCAGTAAGAGAGATAATGAATCCAGTCACCAAAGAATATCTTGATACTCCAGTGTGTGTTTACCTGTGATATTTACCTGATGTGGAATTAATCTCAAACTAGATAGGATAGCAGTCTATTGCACATTACATTCCCACAAGACCTGAATGCTATTCCCAGCAAGGTGAACCGAGTGATGAAGGATATGAAGAATGCTGCCAAGAACCACAATCAAACAACTCCATCCGATCCGATCTCAGAACTATGATTCTATATTCTTATCCACCTGTCAGATAATTTAACTGCTATATAAACAGAAACATGCAGAAATAATTGCCTACATATTGATAATACAGACATTATTTATAGTTGAAATAAATTTCAGTACTTCAATACATGCACATAAATGTGTAGTGCCATGAATATAATAGGTTTGAGAACAGTTATTTACGTATATAACTAATATGTGTGTGTGTGTGTGTTTATAAAAAATATATATATACACGCACATTTTTGTATCCATATGCACACATAAAATCATAATGCTATGAATGTAAGAGTTTGAAAACAGTTTGTGTGTGTGTGTGTGTGTGTGTGTGTGTGTGTGCCAGTATTTATCAATTTGC
>NC_142943.1:2552545-2612545 GCF_046866305.1 Octopus bimaculoides
TATACATATATATATATTACTCCATGAGCTCATCCAATTATATTCAAAGTTGTCTCCCTTGACTTTTGCGACCAGAATTAGTCATTATTGCAAAGTTACTTAACTGTTTATTTTCCATGCAGAAGTTGCCCCGGGATAATTCATCGGAGTCAATCTTTGAAGCTAATCAGTCAGTTGAGCATCTCACTGGAAATGACGAGTCAGATGATTGTTGTCCTTATTGATAAACCTGCATAGCACTGCAAGTGTTACAAGATGGCACAAGGGACATGATTATACAATATTATGTTGTAAAGTTGTAAATTATATCAGAGACTCTCAGAATATATTTTCAGATGAGACGTTCTGTAAATTCTGCTTCCAAGTCAATAACTTTCAACTTTTCTACATATTTATAGCAGAGTAATAAGAAAAAAAGAAAGAGAAAAAGTAACTATGATCACTGTGAAACATATTTTTTGACCTGTATAATAATTTCTTGTTTTCTTTCTCCACTTCTCTCATTAAAAACATGCAATGTTCCAACAGGAGAATATAAATGTAAAAATAATAAGGTACTTTTACCAAAGTATCTGACACAGTCATTAAAACCCAGCTTCTCTATGCAAGCTGATCATTTGCCATCTTATTATAGACCTGCATATTAAGAATATTATAAACATTCGAAGAGTAGGAAATGAGCTCTTGTATAACTAAGTCTACAACCTAGTTTTAGTTTCCAATTATAGCTATTTCCACTCACTTGTATACCTAATATTCTCAGAACAGATATGACCATCACAGCTCCATTTCTCCAGAAATTGGAATGGTTAACCACAAGACTTAATAAATAAGTCTTCTCAAGAAAGGGAAAGCAATTGACTCTTATTTTACATAGCAATAGTGTGTAGAATAAATATTTATTTTTATTCCAAGAGTAGAATATTATTTCAGAAGAGAACACTCACCGTTTCTAAGCAATCTGTCTGTAACTGGAAAAGGTTTCAGAAGTTTTATTCTAAAAAAAATGTCTCATTTAATTGTTTCCTTTTCTTTTTCTTTTCTATTTCTTCTTTTTTTATGAGAAGTAAAATTAGGTTTAATTTTAGATGAATTAACGGTAAAAATCCAAACTAAATTCCAAGAAAACTAAATATTTGACCCAATTCACAAAATATCTAATTCTGTTAACCATTCAGAAATTATTTGGTATTAGTTGGTTATTTTGTTTTCTTAGGAAATTGTTGTTCATTGACTTGTTTCAGTTGTTTGAGTGCAGCCATGTTGGGGCACCAGCTTCAAGGGTCTTTTTTTTTTATTGAATGTATCAACCCTGGTACCTATTTTCTTTTTAAAGCTAGTACTTATTTTGTCAGTCTCTCTTGCTGAACTGTTAAGTCATTGGTATATAAACACACGAACACCTGTTGTCAAGTAGTGGGGGAGAGTAAACACATAACAAACTTCTTTCAGTTTCTGTCTACCAATTCCACTCACAAGGCTCTGGTCAACCCGAGGTTATAGTAGAAGACACTTACCCAAGGTGCCACACAGTGGGACTGAACCCAGAACTACATAGTTGGGAAGCAAGCTTTTTACCCCACAGCCACACTTCTGCCTGTGTTTGAATATATTTTATTTGTACAAGACTGAGTTAGTTCACCGATTAAGGCGTTTATGGTTACATAGTCATCCCTAGTGTAGGAACAAGGCTTGAAATAGGGAGGAGGGTAGCCATCAGTACCATCAACCCCAGTACTTGACTCGAACATTAATTGTTTTATCAACCCTGAAAGGATGAAAAGCAAAGTTGACCTCAGCAGGATTTGAACTTGGAATATAAAGAACCAGAACAAATATTGCAAGACATTTTGTCCAAAGCTCTAATGATCATTATATAATTAAAAAAAAAGAGTCAACTCAGTTACTGACAACAACAAAGAATTAATGAACACCAGAAGGGGATAAGAGATTAGAGTAATGGCTTCCAACCCTTTTATTTAAATGAGTTTTATCACTGACCCCTTTTAAGGCTGCATCCATGCTTCAATATGTGCTTTGACATGGGTCCCATAGCTGGGTACCCTGTCTAATGCTAACCACTATATAAAGAGCATACACAGCACCAACAGCAATGAGGTCACCATATAGGTTGCAAGACTAACATCATCTTCAACTGAGTGAGGTTATAAACAGAAGAAGACAGCTTTATGCTAGGAGAGAGAGAGATAGAGAGAGTGAGAGAGAGAGAGAATGAGGGTTTAGAATACAAAAAAATCGAGCCAAAACAGAAGAGATTCCTTATGACAACAGAAATCACTTTATAGAAGGGAGGGCAACACTTAAATAGGTCACTGTAACAGTCCTTCTTAATGTTGCTTAAAAATTATATCTGATCAAATGGAACTGAAAGTACAGAAGATTTTACCATTTATTGTTGTCGAGAATAGCATCTTCAGAGCTACACACATCTAGAATCAATAAGTCCGCTCCAGGAAATGGTTTTGATAATTCCAATTGCTAACACAGCTCTTTTAAGTTACTTCAACTGTATGTATTTTCAAATTATATACTGTCCTCACTTAAGCACATTGACGTTTATAGAAATACACATACTTATAAATGCAAGTACGCACTTTCACGAATACATCCAGCGGAATATTGATATCTTCAGATATGTTTATGTATCTCTAAGTGTATATAGGCATGTATGTATATGCATCTAAATACAGGTATATATCTATACCTGTGTGTGTTGTATGTGAATATAAATGTTTGTGTATACATCTTAACAATTTATACAAAGACCTACATATGCATGTGCACACATCTTTCTTGCTCTCCATGCAGATAATCGAATTTGTGTGTGCATTCACAAACAAACATGCACACACAGCAACGTGTATGTGTATGTGTATATATATATATATGTATATGCATGTGTACATATGTGTGTTTGTGTGTGTGAATATATATATACGTGTCACATCTGCATAGACATACACTCTGTGTGTTTTATCTACACACATATATATAAATACATACATACACACATATATATATATATATATATATATATATATATATATATATATATATATATATATACATACATACACACATATATACACACATATATATGTGCACACACACACACACATGTCAGACTATGTAAATGTATATAACCTATCATACAGACATATAAACACATATTACACACCTAAATTAATTAACACTTCCATTAATAATTTTTCACATACGTAAAATTAGAAAAAATAAAACAATAGCAACGACTACAAATAAATAAATAATAATAATGATGATAATAATGTCTTATGAAAGAAATAAGAATGAACAGAGAGAAAGACTGATGTAAATCATTTGTAATTGATGTCAGTCAGAAGAGCAAATGTAAATATTGATTAGAATTAGGTGAGGAGTGTCTCAAGTTTGGAGACATGCACTGAAGGGTGTGTCAGAGAGGAAAATTGGAGATTTTTAATTGCTTTAGCATTTATTTGTATACGTTGCTTGTCTGTAATTAACCTGTGATGTAGGTAGGTAGCTTCTAATGTGCAGCATGGAATTTGTCTTCATGTTATTCTGCCTACAGAGAGAGGGTGGGGTAGAGAGAGGGAAGAGATGTTATTTACTGTTGTTCACAGCAGCGATTTCATTGTTTGTCAACGGTTGAAAGGAAACTCTTATTATTGTTATTATTTGGAGGTGGAAACTTGTAAACAAAACGGAATTACTTAAATAAATGAGTAAATAGATTGTTCTTTTTTTTTTCTTTGTTATATATTTTTTAGCTGAAACATCAAATAAAATAACTGTTGATTTATTTTGTTTCATGTGTGAGAGAGAGAGAGAGAGAGAGAGAGAAACTTCTGATATTTGTTGATTTGTCACCTATCAGAAAAAAAAACGTTGATTTTTTTTTTTAGGCTAGACATAGAAACAATAATCACAAATTGAATTGTCCCCTAGTATATAGCTGGCATTTATCCTTCTTATGGTTCAAGGAGAAAGGGAAGTAAGGTAGAAGGGTTCCCCCATGATTGCTGGAGCGGAAGGGAAGGAGAGAACCTGGTTCTGGAGTTGCAGAATTCAGAAATAGAAGACAACAAATCCTCAAGACAGAAGTGATTACCCATTCCTCTCATATACACGGTGTATATCCATTCATCTCATATACAGGGTGTATATCCATTCATCTCATATACAGGGTGTCTATACATATCGGTTGTGCAGGTGCTTGGCCATAATGATACCAACTAGAAATATCAATGGATACTTTATTTTCTGGACCACTATTTCGCACATCACCGGTTCTTCTTTGGTCCTTTAATTTATGGTCCACCTCACCTTCCACTAGCACAGGATTACTACTTCGAGTCTGGAAGGGTGCTATTCAATGTTGAAACTGCATGGGATTTGAACCCAGTGAGTGTTACAATCATTGGTTTCAAATGCCGGCACAAGGCCAGCAAGAATGGGAGACAAAGAAGTCGGTTACATCGGCTCCAGGGCTAAATTGTTGCTTATTTTATCAACCCCAAGAGGGATGAAAGGCAGAGTTAACCTCAGCAGAATTTGAACTCAGAACATAAAGACAGACAAAATGCTGCCAATCATTTTGTCCAGCAAGCAAATGATTCTGCCTGTTTGCTACCCCAAGAATATGAAATGTTGCAATCCATTTAGCCTGGTGCTCCACCTCAGGGCTATCCAAGTAAAATACTCCTCAATGAATTATCAGAAATTCCAAGCCATCAATGTCAGTTTTGAGGTTGTATGGCTGGGAAGGTTGAACAGTTTGGAATTTATGTTGGTGGATTGTGTTGAATATTTACAATAATAGAATAAATCAAATAAAACTCCAGAGATGGTGGTGGTGCTTCAAATAGTTATGTTAATAACTATATTTTGAGGTAGTTGTAGTAGTAGTAGTTGTTGTTGTTGGTGGTGGTGGTAAGGGCAGTGTTGTGAAGTTGTTGTTGTAAAGATGACATAGCATTTCATTAGATGATCTAAATCAGTCTCATAAATCAATATTCAGGAAAGTTGAATATCAAGTCAGTTTTCTAGTTTCATACCACCACAGACACAACTCCCCCCCTCCACACACATTCATAATGACATTTCAATTCAAACAAGGAAGTCAGTTATAGAAAATATTAGCAAAGTAGACTTAGTGATGAGCTTCATAGATTTAACTCCTTTGATCAAGATTACGAATTAAATAAACTTTACTGAGATCATACACAGACAAAATTAGAAGAATTGCGTTTTAGAAATAAAACCTAAAAGAGGTCAGGGGATCAAATGCAATAAAACATTTTATAAATGGAAATGATTAAAATAATGTAAAACTGATGATAATTATCGCTTAACGATAAGTTTGATAATAATTATCATTTAAAAGTCTTTAGAAACAACTTTGAAGATAAAATAAAAAGAACTAAAGCTAAATAACAACAGAAAAAAACATGACATAAAATGTATTTAGACAGTTCAGTTCTTTAAAACCATCATCATCTTTTAATATCCATCTGCCATGCTGTCATGGGTTAGATGATTTGACAGAATCAAATGGGTCTGAGAGCTGCATTGTGCTCCTAGGTTTGCTTTGGTATGGTTCTTATGGTTGGCTGCCCTTCACAATGCCATGTACTTTACCCCATATACTGGGTGCTTTGTTCATGGCTCCAGCATTAGTGAGGTTGCCATGGAGCTCACAAGACTCTAAGATTCTTTTCAAATGAGTAGAGCTCCAGAGAGTAGAGATGAAGGTGACTTTATGCTTAAAAATGAGAGGCTGAAGTATGAAAGAAGGCACCAGAACAGAACAGGGTTTTTGCCATGGAGGAGATACTTAAGTTGAGTGGACTGGAATAAGCAGAGTGGAGTTGGGAAAGGGAATGGTTATGAACATGCAGTTCTTGAAATTAAAGAAAGGGATGTGATAAAAGATGTACACACTCACACACACACACATTATTGAGTTATTATTTATTTATATATATATATATATATGTGTGTGTGTGTGTGTGTGTGTATGTATGTATGTACATATTTTCTTAGAACTTTCTGTCTGTGATGTGATATTTAGCAGCAACCATCATTAATCATTTATTCCACCAGAAATCTGACACCAATGTAAGTTTCCCATTCTTTGAGATGATTTGCTGGAAATAAAGAACCTGAAATTTTATCTGCTATCTGTAATTAGTTGTCAAACATAATGGTGTAATATCTAGCCAGCTCCACTGTCATGATAATACAGAAGTTGAATTTGCTTTAGAGAGTAAATCTACTCATGAAAGGAGTACAATATGACTGAATGTACTCCACAGTTAATTGTTGTGAACAGTTACTAAATCTGAGTTACTAAAGAAAAATAAGATAAGCTACAATTAGATGGACATAAAAATCAGTATGAGCCATTTCGAGAACAGCTGTAGGTTTTTAAAATTTCAATAATAATAATAATAATAATAATAATAACTATAATAATAATTAATAATAATAAGATGAAGAAGACTGTCACTGTTAGATGTTTTAATTTAATAAAATCATCTGATGAGATTTATTTTCGGTCTATCAGGTTAGTTTGAAAAGGTTAATTTTTGCAACAGCAAACTTTAATCTTAACTACTTAAAGAAAATTACTGATGCTGTGAAGAAGAGAAGAAATATTCTCCAGTACACTTGATTAACTTATAGAACAATGTGATAGCTTTACACTATTCAAGAATTTAAAAAAAATTAGTTGAAGAATTTCATATTGTACACAATTATTGATAATATGTGTGAGAATATATTTCCATAAATCTTTGAAGTTTCGTTTGACAGATAGTAACCGATTAAGTGGGCTGGATACTGGTCTATTAGTTCATATCTACCATTCTACTAATATAACTAGTGCTGTATCTCCATCACTCTCTCTGTCCCTCCCTCTGACAATGTGCATCAAAGGCAATTAGCTGTTATGATACTATCTCTACCATCATCACCATCCTCTCCACCACTGTCATAACAACTACCACAAATGTCAGAAAATTCCCTGATTGTTTTGTAGCAAATTTTTCATTTCTTTATTCTACAAAATAATTTTTGAATTAATGACTTTTGTAATTATGAAGACATATACCTCATTCCAATTTCATATTAATTTAATGCAATATCATGCTTATGCTAAAAATTAATTATTCTTTCAATTTAGAAAATACTGACACATTCAGAGAAACGTGAAATATTCAATAATTATAGAAATGAATTAATGAGGGAGTATGTTTATTAATTTATTTGATAAGGGCAGACCCATATATTTGTAGTTGGGTGTGTATGTGTGTGTGTGTGGGGGGGGGGGTGATATTAATTTAATTTAATTCTCAGCATATTACTGATATTTCTCTAATTACCTGTAGAGAGATGAAAGTCAGTTAAATTCATTGGAATTTGAATTCACAACATAAAGGGAGGAAAGTAAACATCCAAGTCAAATCACTGCCACTAGGGGGCTCTTGAAATCTTCAACCAATATTTTCCATTCTTCCTTGTCATATGCTTTCAGGCCCTGACCAGTTTGTTTTGGAATTAAATATTACTATTATTTCCTTTCCAGTATTTCAATGGACCTAGTGGCACCCATCTCCTCTCCAGAATTACAGGTATCAATAATTTTGAGGAAGCTTATCTGCTTTTGATATGTTTTACTTTTGTAATCCTGCTGGTGCTAACAGGCAAGCCAACTAAGGGAACTACATTTAGCTAAAACTAAATATGATGTGAGGATAAGATGATGTAACTTAATGACTAATATTACTTCCATTATTCAACTAAGAGTGCGAGATAACATTGAATGTTTCGATATTATTCTAACCTCCTCAGTGAGATACAATCTTTAATGTACTCAACAAAGTTATGTTGAAAAAAATTACTCATTCACTGCATATGACTGGAAATCTGTCATTGTAGGAAATTCGATATGGAAATAAACTGCTGGAATTAGATGTAAGACTTGACTGTTTCTGCCATAATAAGGAATTTCTACACATTGGCACAAGGCTACATATGTTAATTGGGGTTGAGTACAGTTAATTAGTTGCATAACCACTCCTTATTTAATTGGTCCTGGAGAGATCAAAAGCAAAACTGCCTCCTAATTATGTTTGAAATCTGACAGATAAAAGTAGCTAATACTAGGTATTAAATCCAACACACATCTATTTCTATATCTCAACCTTCGTATTACAGAAACAAATTATTAATGAACTCAGTCTTAGGTAGATTGTAGTTCTTGAAGACATTCTCTGATGGTGCCAATTTACATCTGATATATTGGCTTCAAGAAAACAGCAGTGAGGTGTTCTTTTTTAAATGAATTAGCAAGAAAGAGTTGGAAAGAAAAAAGAAAGAAAATGTTGTTAGTTGTAGAGTTGAAAGAAAAGATATTAAAGTTTAATAGGAAGTATGTTGTGCGTTGAAAAAGAGTGTTAAGATGAAAGAGATTATCTAAAAGAAGGCGATACAATTTCTAAGTGGAAAAGTAGAAATATATGTAGAATATTAAGTATCTGACATCACCTTTATGAATAAATCACTATTGCAGATATTAACATAATTGTTAAATAATGATAAATGCTAAGGAGAATTAGAGCATGATTATACATAAATACATACAGAGACAAATCATTCATTCATACATACATACATACATATATGATGGCAGCCCCCTCGTTAACGAGTATGGCCATTGCACGAAGCTTAACATGTTGTTATCGTGCAGTGCCTGTGCAAGAAGATTTTTTTTTTAAGTGAGGAAAGGCTGTGCACTGAGTCAATCCCACTCACTAAGCAACAGTAGCCATAACCCGAAAAGAAGACCAATTCAACATCATCGGTAACCAAACACTAAGTTATACTTTATCAACGTCAATGTCCACAAAGCCACAGAAGCCATTCTTATTTCAAGCCACAAAAATGAGATATTTAAATCTATTTTTATTATTGATTGGGTACAGTTATAGATTTAAGTATCTCATCTTTGACAGCAATTCATATGGGGGGGGGGGGGGGGACCCGGTAGACTGGCAGGTAAAGGTGAGTGTAGATGAACCGGGTGAGGGGGATGTTCAAAACTGTCCTGTCCTGGGTTCAATCCTGGCCAGGATGAGAGAAGGAGGTGAGAGTCTTTTTATTTTTTTTTTCGTTTATACAAAAATATCTTTAAAAAAAGAAATATTTCTAGATAGAGATTGAAACCTCTACCTTCATACAAGGTTATTGGTTAAATTACTAACACCTTTACCTATTAGGCCAACAAATCAACACCTGAGAAACAACTTAAAAATGTGATATTTAAATCTATTTTTATTATTGATTTAATGCTGTGGTAGATTTAGTTATCTTATTTTCCACAGAAATTAACAGGGCACCCAATGTAAGTAAAGACACAGATAAATAAGCAGTTATAGGACATCCTGCATAATCTGGTAGTGGATTCAAGTCAGACCAGACTGTAAGATTTTTCATAAATTTTTTAAACAATGGTTTAAAAAACAAAAAAAAACTTTAATAAGTGGAGATTGAAACCTCTATCATCTTGCAATGCTATTGAACTAATTATAAATACCTTTATTCAGAAGGTCGTCTCTGCAGCAACAAGAACAAGCTTAAAAATGGGATATTTATTTAAATCTATATCCCATTTTTAAGCGTGTTCTTGTTGCTGCAGAGACGACCCTCTACATACATACATACACACACACACATCTATCTTTTACTTGTTTCAGTCATTCAACTGTGGCCATGCTGGGACACCACCTTCAAGCGTTTTTAGTCAAATGGATCAGCCCAATCCCTAAATAAACAATATTATCTTCTTTTTTGCCTTTTTTCTTTTCATCGGTTGTCAGATTTCAGTGAAAGCAGCAAGATATGGATGTAATGGTGAGCTAAGGAGAAGACGAGATCCTCCTCGTTTGGTGTAAATAGGCCTAAAATACTTGAGAGGATTAACAGAAGGAGATTTAAATAAAAGAGTCTGACGGGTCACAACCTGACGGCAGTTGATTCTTGTTGCAAAGATTGTTAACGGCCTCAGCTGCAAAATTAATCACTTGAGTTAATTCCTTTGGCTCAAGTTTTGATAATTAGACAAATTATGCACGGCTTAGACCATTGTAATTCCTTGTAATATTGTCTATCAACTATTTTTTGCTGATGCTGTTTAATATGATCAAAATATCTCTACTTTTACTTGCTTCACTCATAAGACTGCGACCATTCCTTGATGAATTTTAGTTGAATGAATTGACACAAGTACATTTTTTTTTTATTCAAACCTGGTACCTCTTCTGCCAAACTGCTAAGTTTTGGGGACATAAACAAACCAACAACAGCTGTCAAGCAGTGGTGGGAGGCAAACACACCAACCATTCTGCCTATATGTCGTCTGTATACACCTTTCAATGTATGCCATGAAATCTGCAAATCTAACAGAGGCCTCAAAAGACATTTTAAGATCCACAAAGATTAGAACTTAACTGCAGCTGTTGGTGGTCCAAATCAGACATGCAATCTGTGTGGGTGTCATTTCAATACAATGTCTGTGGTTTAAAAATCCACATCAGATGCCATGATGTATCTAAGATGTAAGTACAGAAAGTGACCAAAACGTTGGTCAGCTCAAATCTATGGCAGAAGACACTTGCCCAAGGTTCCATACAGAAGAACTGAATCCAAAATGATGAGACAGGGAAGCAAACCTCTTACCACACAACCACACCTGTATACATTTATATAAATACATACACACTAGTATATATACACACACATACACACAGATATAATCCCAAACGTTTTTGATGTACATGCTTTCTATGCTGATAGAATTTAGCTTCCCTTCCTCTTTCCACTGTGTTAATGGTATAAATAGTAAATATATTTCCTTCTTGTAATGAGTAGTGTTTCAAATCACCAAAAGCTATACTTACTGAGAGCAAATGTCTCAAAGTTATATATACATACATATATATGTGCATGTAGGCCTAAATTCATAATCCTTTCTAATGTAGCATTAATATTAAATATTGATTTTAATCAAGCAGTTAATCATCCTTATCTAATCATTGGAATCTGTGACGAATTATGTGAATCATATGGTGAAAGGAATTAGCTATCATTTGTATGAATTATAGGAAACTTTGTTGGAATGGTTTAATTAAAATGACATCAGAATTGGCTAAGTTACTGCTTAACTGCCAATATGTCAACATTGTTCTAGACAACTATTTTTCTTCAAGAAAAATAGCAGAATCTGTCATATATATATAAATAAATAAATATATATATATATAAAATATAAGGATAAAATCTATATAAGAATTTATCAAGTTGCCAGCGTGAAAAACCAGTTTAAGAGAAAATTAAAACTAAGTATATAATTTTTCCTTTAAATATAAATACATTAATTATATTAAGGGCTAATTACTACAAGTAAATGCCTCACGCTGTAATGGGACTCTAAAGTCAAATGATTAGAGAGCATATTATACATGCTGACCATGAAATCTTTAAGGGTATGCAACTAAATCTGTTTTTAAAAGGTAACTCCCATGTCTCATTCCCTTGCTTTCAGTGCCGTGTATATTTATTGAAGTAGCTTGACTTTAGAGTCCCATTACAGCATGAAGCATTAAATTATAGGAATAGTCCTTAGTATAATTAATGTGTATGTGTGTGTATATATATTATATATATATATATATATATATATATATATATATATATATATATATATACATACATATACACTCACACACACACACACAGACATATGTGGTTAAATAGCCCAACAAGCTAGATTTCTGTTAGAGACCAATGAAACTCTTAGTTGCATAGGACCAAATCAAAGACAAGCAGACTAACAGATAGATAGTTATGCATTTACATTTATGTGTATACATATATAAGTATTTATATTTTGTGTAGTCCAGCTTCAGTCTTGGCAAGAAGAACAATATCATCTGCATACCTTAGACCAAGCCATGTATTTTGATGTCATTTTCTTCTTTCAGTATTGCTTTTTGCATTATCCACTAAGTGTAGATGTTGAACAAATATGGAGAAGGAATACAGCCCTGACAAATTCTTTTCCATTTTAAAGTTAACTGTATTATCATATATATATATATATATATATATATATATATAATTGTTATTATTATTTAAAATAGATTGATCTGACTCCATGCAACTTAACATAAAGAAATGATAATGAGAGAAAATTTTGTAAATACAATGACAAATTTGCACCATATATTGACCACAAAAAAATTAATCTAATATTAGGACATGGTGAGACCTTATAATTATATTTGAAAAAATTTCTCATGTCACCGTTTCTTGACTTACACAGAATACACATGCGTGCACACACATACACACACGCGTGCACACACATACACACACATTTGTATTTTGTATTTCTGTATATATTCTGTTGCAATTGTTTAAACAATGTTAATAATTTTCTTTATTTTGTGTTTCTCTTTTCGCAGAATCCCTATGTTTGATCCACTGTAGATATGCAATAGACAAGAGATTTGCTGAGTTTTGCCTGCCACTTGATGAGCATGGAAGATGGAAAGTACCGAAGGAGAAGAAAAGTAGACACAACCAGAAGATTGCTTCTAATTTTAATGTGTTGTTATTCTACCATGGGTCAACAAGTGTACCGATGGAAAACAGGTGAGATACATGACAGTTTAACCATTTTTACCAACACACACTCATTGACAAATAGTTGGACATTTTGTAAGACATTATTGTATGATTATTCTAAATAGAGCTGTTTTTCCTTCCTCATTTAAAAAAGAAATTAAATATTGAGCTTTGCAAGTTAAAACTGGGATTACCAATGATTTAAAGCTAATAGAATATGATCATAATATTAGTTAGGCCTGGCTTTATTCATTAGGGTATGGTTGTATGGTATGTAAGCTAGAGGGGTGTGATTAGAAAGAGATGGTTGTATATTTGGTAAAATATGGTTGTGTTATTAAAGAAGTAGTTTATGATGAATCATACAGGATTGTATAACTAAGACAAGGCCGCAGCTTGACACGACTGAATAATTAAAAGAGGATTCTGTGATTAGTAAGATCTGTTTATTTGGATATTAAGATACGGTTTATGATAAGTCAAATATGGTTACATGACAATTAAGACATGGTTGCATGTTGAATGATAAGATGTTGAATGATATTTAAGACATAGTGACTGATTAGTTAAGCATTGTATACGATAAGACAAGATTAATATATGGTTATATGATAATTGATAATAATAATATGATTAGTTAAGATATCACATTGTAGATTACATTCTTCATTTAACATTAATTTTAAACTTAAGGCAGTGAGTTGGCAGAATTGTTAGCACGCTGGGCAAAATGTTCAGCACCGTTTTGCCCTTCTTTATTTTCTGAGTTCAAATTCTACCGAGGTTGGCTTTGGCTCCTTTTGGAGTCAGTAAAACAAGTACCAGTTGAATACTGGAGTCAATGTAATCAACTTATCCCCTCCTCTGAAATTGCTGGGCTTGTGCCAAAATCTGAAACCGATATCAGTTTTCAACTTTATTTATGATAACTGCTGTTTTTTTCTTTTTAGCCCTATATAATAATTACCTGTATAGAATCAAATATTTGCTATTGACAAAATCCATCACAGATGTTTGTTTTCATAATGTCAGCTATTATTCCATACTTTTGTGAAAAACATTTTAACCCCATCACGATAATTTAAAGAATAAAACATTTCCATCACTAAAGCAGAACTAAGTGATATCAGTTCAATTCAACAATTACATAGAATCATATTCTCTCAATTGTTATTGCTAGAGTAAATCCCTCAACATATTTCAACAGATCTGAAGAACTATAAAAGAGAATCCCACCAACTACTCTTTCCATTTTTGCTTCTTTGTGCCTCCTTTATATTTGCATGATATCTCTTACTTTATGGTAAAACTATCTTGGAAAAGAAAATAATGTTTAAATTAATGATATAATTTTTGAGATAAACTTTTTTATCAGAGATATAAAATAACTTAAATAAAATATAATATATAAGTTTATTTTCAATGTATACAAATAAGTTTTATATGGTGTGTATATTCAGACACATGTGGATATATGTGTGTTGAGAGAGAAAGAGAGAGGGGGGAGAAACAGCAGGAGAGGGAGAGACATACATTAAGCAATGCACAAATACAAATATAAATATAAATGCATATATAAAAATATATATATATATATATATATACATATATATATAATTCAAGAGAGAATTTCCAACATGTATTAAAGTGACATTTCTCTTCTTTATTCCTATAATATTTTCAGATATTTTTAGTTGATATTTTTTCAGCAAGTGGTTTAGTATTTTGAGTGCTGGACTCACGATCGCAAGATTGTGGTTTCAATTCCTGGACTGGATGATGCATTGAGTTCTTGGGCAAGACACTTCATTTCGCATTGCTCCAGTCTGCTCAGCAGACAAAAATGATTATTCCTGCTATAATCCAGTCTCCCATCCAGGAAGGTGGGGATAGCTACACTACAGAATCCAACTTTATGAGCTTGTGCGACTCAGAAAGAGCTTTGTTTAACTTTAAACAAAATGAGAGAGAACATACTAAATGAAAAACATTAATCTAAGCATGAAAAAATTTTTCTTGTTTACTTTTTTTTTCACATTTTATAACCTGTGATGTATGTTCACATTCTATGAAACAAGGTGGAGGTGCAATGCCAGTGGTTAGGGCAGCAGATTCGCGGTCATAGGATCGTGGTTTCGATTCCCAGACCGGGCGTTGTGAGTGTTTATTGAGCGAAAACACCTAAAGCTCCACGAGGCTCCGGCAGGGGATGGTGGCGAACCCTGCTGTACTCTTTCACCACAACTTTCTCTCACTCTTTCTTCCTGTTTCTGTTGTGCCTGTAATTCAAAGGGTCAACCTTGTCACACTGTGTCACGCTGAATATCCCTGAGAACTATGTTAAGGGTACACGTGTCTGTGGAATGCTCAGCCACTTGCACGTTAATTTCATGAGCAGGCTGTTCCATTGATCGGATCAACTGGAACCCTCGACGTCATAAGCAACGGAATGCCAACAACATGTAACAAGTCAAAGAGGTATGTTTAACCTGTGAGAAAATAGTAATCAAGTCCCCAACAAATGACATCTTATTGTCTTAAAGGAGAACTACTTAAAGGAGAATCGTGGTCCAACAGAGGTTAGTGTAATTATAGATATTCTATGGCCAAAAAATAAATGGGAAGGTCATAGTTGGAGCGTCTTTGATTATCTGCCTGCTAGATCAAGACTGATTTGAACTAAGACAATTACAATATTAGAACTGTTTAATGGGGAAACCTGATTTAATGAGTATCCTATTCACTTTCAGCTCATGTTAAACTAATGTCAGGGTAAATTAACTTCTAATAGTCTAGCGACCTATCCTTGTGAAATTTAGTTCCTATTCACTTGATACAACATACTTTGAACAAAAGGTTATGTTGAGAACTTCACAAGTACTCTGTACTCTTAATTAATACACATAAGCAGAATCTACCTGATGGAGTGTGTGGGTGGCGAGTGAGGGATGCAGAGCAATGCTACTCTTTGAGGAATTGCTGATAGACTTCTACTCAGATTCCATCTGCCGAATTCTACTCACCAGGGTTGGGTTGACCTGAGACAATGGTAGAAGACTAAGAGAAATGTTTGTTGTGTGGTGGCATCAAACCGAGAAATACATAATTATGGAACAAACTACTTAACCATCTAACCATACCTACTTCTCTTTCTCTTGCTCTCTCTCTCCCTGACACACACACCAGTAAATGCAAACAAACAATACACAAATTCTTAAAAATAAAAAGATGAAATTTGGAAACAAAGATCAAACTCATTATTCTTAAAATGCAAACAAAAAACCATTTAAAGAAAGGTGGGGGAGGGCATAAGCAACAGCTGCCTCCTCCTCCTCCACCTTTTTGTCTTCTATTTTTTTTGGTATCTTCAGTGCATCTCCATCCCGCTGCTCTAATTTGTAAGCACGAACGACAACCATTCCTATTGAGTTCTATAGAATATAATTGGTTATTGCAGACACTGCTATTGACATTTCTGCAATTCATGTCCAATTCCAATAGAGAAGCGATTGTTATGAGAGAAAATTCTGATTCTAATCATGAACAAATCTTGGAGTAGATTGCTTAAAGAATAAATATAAAATAAACATGAAAAAAAAAAAAATTGAAAAAAATATAGATTTCTGGAAATTTCCTTTTTTCTTCTGCTGTGTTTTTCTTTGTTAGTATTTTCCCTCTTGATTCAACAGAAGGAGGAGGCCTTTTAAGCCTAAAATATGAAAAGACAATGAAAATATTCATAGATTTAAAAGTTCATTCTAAATTAGTGTAAGATGGCGATTAATGACATAACTAGAATAAACACCTTTTATTCTTCAAGTGTTTTGTCAAGTTTTTTGGCAACCTAATTTTTTTTTATTATTAGTCTTACAATAAAAATGAAGAACATAGATATTTTTCATGGCATTGTTTCCCTACAATGATAATTTTGAAGATATATTCTTATGTATTACACACACACACACACACACACACATATATAAGTATATGTATGTATGTATGTATTTATTCATGCATGCACAGGTGTGCGTGTATGTGTAGTTAGGAAGTCTGCTTTAAGATCACATGACTTCTGGTTCAGCCCCATTGTGTGACACCATACACAAGTGCCTACAATTGTTCCACGATAGTTCCAAGCTGAAGAACAAAACCCAGTGAGTGAGTCTGGTAGACAGAAGCCGGTGGAAATGAAATGCATACGATATATATCTATATCTATATATATATGCATATATATACGTACACACATGTGTATATATGCATATACTTGTTCATACGTATATATATAGAGAAAATACCACTACAGCCCAGCTACACCCACTCACTTATTTCTAGTACCTTATATAATCCAAATGCTGTTTAACCTTAATCTCTTTAAATTCCTTGTAACCTTTGCCATTCCCTTCAACCCAGCCACCCACCACCCTTTCCCTTCCAAATACTCATCTGTTCCTTATTTCAACTCTATATAGTAACTTCATCTTATTTTCTCGATATCAGTTCATTTCTATTCCCACAAATACAGCCTTCATCTTATCTCTCTGTGCATTTCAATCTTACTGTTGCCTTTTTCTACCAGTATTTGTCTGCTTTAACCATTTTCTTCTATTTTCTAATATTTGTATTTTCATAGTCATAATGATTATTATGACTATTTATTTCACTGCCCTGCACTTTTGTCCGACCCACTAACCATGTATACAGTGTATATAGACCACCAACCCACACAGTTATTAGCCTGTGCTGGGCCATGTTGAAAGAAGAGCTTTTCTGTTACATAAGATTCTTTCTTATCATGGATTACTGTGCTCAATGGTTTAAAATCTATATTCTCTATATGTGTGTGTGTGTGTGTGTATAGAGAAAAAGAGGGTGAGAGTGAGAAAAGGAAAGACAGACAAGTAGAGAAGCTTGCTTCTCAACCATGTAGCCTTGAGCCTTCCTCTATAGGCCAGGCTATAGTACTTTCAGGCTCGGATTTGATGGAAGGAAACTGAAAGATGCCCATTTTATGTGTGGGTGTGCCTGTGCATACACTTGTTTTGATATCACGTGATGACTGTAAATGAGTATCACCATCGTACAAATGATATTCACTCCTTGTCTTCCAAGGTGAAATATTTACTTGTTTTAGAACAGGTGAGAGTTGGTGACAGGAAGGGGATCTGGCTGTAGAAAATCTGTTCCCAGATTCCGCCTGAACCATGCAAATATGGAAAAGTTGACGTTAAACTCTGATGATGATAAAACAGACGGACAGTTTGCACTTTGAAAGCCAGATGTTTGGCAATAAAACAAAATTACAGTATTTTTTATTTTACTGAGAATTGTGAATGTGTTTAACGTTCTTAAATCTAAATTTATGCCTACAGTAATAGCATCCAAGAAACATCATTGGGACCATAACACATTAGTATCTGAATATAAATAAGCATAAATTAGATGTGCATAATACAAAAAATGTAAAATGTTATTTTTAAACCGCGTACTTCAGGCATGCGAGATGATGAATTTTGATAGAAACCTATGTAAAAGTAGATGATATCCTAAGTTGATTTAAGTCTGTTGATATTAGGATAGATTAGTTACTGATTGGGAAGGCATAACTAATGATACTGTTGATGCTAGTGATGATTGTGTCATGTTCTCCCAACATTCTAGTTAAGTTCTATTCAGTTATGTCACTGAAACAAATTTGAATTCCACTGTGATTCATCTTATAAATTACCCTTAAGTCCTTAAGGGTAAATTATACCTGACATTTGAACTCTAATAAATCATGTTAGCTTATTGCTCTCCAGTAATGCAAATACACAGATCCATAAATACCTGTACATCATTCACATATGTCACACATTCTGCTGTCTGTCAGTGTTTGGTGTTAATTTTCTGCTTGACATCCGTCACAGTTGGTGGCTTATGTTGCTGTTAACGTGGACAGCTTCACAATTTAATGCTTTCACTAAATCAGTGACTACAACAGCTTTGCGACTTCATTTCAGACATAAGCAAAGCATTTATCTTTGAACCAAAGGGAATCCGGTTCAATTCCTGAGATATACATCTATTTTGTTTTTCACTTCTTTTATCTTTTACTTGTTTCAGTCATGAGACTGCAGCCATGCTGGAGCACCACCCTTAAAGAATTTTTAGTCAAAGGAATTGACCCCGATACTTTTCTTTAAAACCTAGTATTTATTCTATCAATCTCTTTTGCTGAACTGCTTTGTTATGAGGTGTAAAAAAACTAACACAGGTTGTCAAGCAGTGGTGGGAGACAAACACAGAAAGAAGATACACACACATATGCAGAATCAGTTTCTATCTACTCACAAGGCTTTGGTCAGCCTATAATAGAAGTCACTTGCCCATGGTAACATGAAGTGTGATTGAACCCAAGACCATGTGGCTGGAAAGCAAACTTCTTATCATATGTTTGCATTATCTCATAGAGATATTTTAGAGCAAGGGGTTCATCAAATTGACTCTAGTCCTTGACTGGTACTTTATTTTATTGATCCCAAGGGAGTGAGAGACATGTCGTCTTTGGCAGTATTTGAACTCACAAGGATGTTGCACCACATTTTGTCCAATACTCTAATACTTCAGTTAATCTGCCAGCCTAAATCCTCAGTGATAAAAATATTTCCAGAGGCACAGGACAACAGATTCAGTGGCAAGGTATGGTTTTAATGAACGCTAAGGCCTTACATATACAGCACACATTTCAGGGAGAGATATAGTTCATCAATTTGACCCACACAGATTTCATCAACCTCAGCACAATTTGAATTCAAAATGAAACATTTTAACTCAAAATAAACATTTTTGATATTGACATATTTTTGGTGAAGGAGTGTTGTTGGGTGTAGGTGATTAAATCAACCTCAGAATATGACTGGTATATAATATTATTAACCCAGGAAGGATGAACAAAAAAGGTGGCCACTTCTCCCATCAGCCTTAAATTTAATATAAATGAGAATGTAATTAAATATTATAAGGGGTCCCTCTACAAATTCTGTCCTCCACTGGAGTCATTAGTGGATTAATTAGACAAACATTTCTAGTTTACTCCAACACTACCTCATACTGTTATCACACGTTAATGTTGTTACATGTTCTACTGTTATCACACATGTTAACGTGATAACGTGTTCTATGAGAAAATCCATTGATGGATATTATCACTTACATGGAAGTATTTGATATATTTCTTTACGTTACAATTATATAACTTTCCAACACACAACAAACTCAAATTCCAAAACAGATATGAAAATATTTTATTGCACAATATCGATTCAGCTAGCCATGGAGACTTTTCAAAGACTTCACCAGTCAGTCACATATATATCAGTCAGCTTCCTTTCTTAATGTCAGACAATAGTTACACTCTAGATATTGTTTCAATATTGAATGTTGATATAGGAATAGATTTTATTTTATTAATTTCTACAATGCATGAAACATCACAGTTAAGGTGACTGTAGTCTATGATAGTTTCACTTTTCATCATGATTGCTAATATTATTTTGATTACAATTCACAGGGAATTAAGAAAAAAAAAAAATCAAAAAGAAGTTTTGTAACATCAGATGAGTTGATAAAACTGGAGGAAACTGGGGAAAACTGCAATAATTCAGAACTGATTTGAGAGAGAATAAAAAAAAAAAGACACAATGAAAAGACAAGTGTCTTTTCAGCTATTGCTTTATACACGGGGTTTAATGGTTAAGGAGCTGGGTCCGTAATTGTCAGGTTATGAGTACAACCCTCAAGCCAGGTGGTGCAAGTGTTTTTATTTCATATCGCTCAGACTACTCTGCCAGAAATAAGAACCAATGGAAGGAGTTAACCCTGTGATGCATTAAAATCCTATTCAGTGGAAATTCTTGTACTCCCAGTTTTGATTATCACAGAGATCCAGATAATTTGTAGCTTTACAAGTCTTGAAACTGAGGTTCATGCACCAGTGGCTTCTCCACCAAATTGTGACCTTGTGCCAAAACAAACATCTTTTCTTCTCGTTATTACCATCATCCTTGAAATTTCTAGTAGTTTCTTATAGATTAAACTGTTCTTTGCATAAATTACAACAGTTTCCATGTTTAATATAATTAATATGTAAATACAATGGGAAAGTTAGACATATTTTTTTTCCTTTTACATTTAAATTCTTTTAGATACCTTTTTTGATTTCTTTGATTCTGACATCAATCTTTTAAGTACCATCTTTGAATAATACATTGCACTCTAAAACCTTTCAGAGGCCCTTGACCTTATTCCACTGACTGTGTACAGAGTGTTGTGTTACATTTTTGGGGTTGGTCTGTCTTGTTCACAACTGTATAATTAAAACAATCACATCAAACTACAACAGTGGCAATGTTTTCGAAATGCCTGTTGCTGAGTTTTATTTTGATTTTATTAAAAAGCTTGCGGTTAAGAAAAAAAAGGTTTATTTTATTTATTTTTTATTTTTGCATCATTGCTATCAGGTTTTTAGTTATATTCTTTATTACATTCATGCTAAAGGGCAGATTAAGCCAGATGGATTTTCTTTTTCTGGTTTTATTATTTTCTGGATTTCATTCATGAAACCACTTCAGTTTCTCTTTTAAATCCACTTTTGCTCAACACCTCGTTATAATTTGTGCAAATCAACTTTTTTTATTTTTTCGAGAGAATATAATCAATACTATCTTGGAAAAGTTGCTGACAATGTTTTTTTTTTGTTTTTTTTTTATGATTGAAAGGGAGATGGTGAGAATTCTCTTCATATATAGGTATTCATTTAATTTTTCATTAGAACAGAAGTTACCTGAAATTAGAGGTATGGTGGAGGACTAAAACACTTATTATATATTATTGGGCTTTGAATTTCTCTCATAATTGTACTTAGTTGTAATTAAATTCCATAGAAGCTGGTTCAGAACTTTGTATCATTGTTTCGATGTCTTCTTTTTCCAAACTTGCATGGATTAGACAGAATTCCCTGTAGAACATTTTCTGCAGCTAGATGCTTTCCTGTCACAAACTCACACCCATTTCGCAGGAGGGTAATATTTCCACATAGCTGGACAAGTTTTTATGGAAGACTGGAAGTGAGGGCTTCCAATCAAGACAAGGAGCTATGCACACACAACAAGCTTCTATCAGTTTCCATCAACCAAATCCCTGACAAAGTTTTGTTCATCCAGCAGTAGGAGATACATGCTAAGGTGCCACACTTCGTGCACATATATACACATATAAATAAATATATGTATATTGTATGCTATCATTTAATTCTCTACAAAAAAAAAAACAGTACTTACTTATAATGTGAAAATCAAATGAAGAGCGTAAAATACTGCAGAAGTGTAGATTAGTTATGATGGTGTTTTTCATTTTAGCCACCAAAATGTTTTCATCAGCTTTTTTCCTAATATTGCCCAGGTTGTAGCAGTTTATACACAATTTTATATGTATGCAGCTGAAGGTATTTTTGTGTAACAAAATTGTACAAATGCCACCAACCTTAGCTTCAGTCTCACTTGTCACACAGGCATCAAAAATGTTATCACCTTTCTTCATTCAAAATGAGCTAATAATGAACAGGAGAGATTTCTTACCATTCATTATTATATTGATATCAATTGCTTTAATGGTTGTGAATATCCTGCATATTTCTCAGTGTTGTTTCGAGGGTAGGGGCTTTGGAAATGATATGTATTTCTACACATATGTGATATACATACACACATATATATATATATGAAAGAGAGAGAGAGAGAGAGAGAGGGGGGAGAAAGAGAGGCACAAGTACACATGTATAAATGTTTGTCTGCAACTTATCCATGAAAATAATTAGAACATATATATCTGTCTCTCTGTCTATCTATCTGTCTGTCCATCTATCTATCTATACATACATACATATATATTTTCTCACCTATATATATATATATATATATATATATGACCAAAGTGTTTCTTTCACTAATTGAATTTCATTTTAAATTTCAAAGCAAATCATGATAGTTAACACGGTATAAAATGGTCGAAAACTAAATTCCAATTAAAGATTTGTGCTGTCGAAAAAAAAAGAAAGAAGAAAATGATATTCAAATCATAATAGAATTTTTATTCAATTTCTTGCTTGACTACATTCTCATTTAACTTCACTTGCAGTCAAATTAAGAGCAACAGACTACAATTATATGTTTGTTTTGTTTGTATTTCATTGATTGCAATGTCTGCAGATCTGTGTACTGCTACATGTGTCTGTGTGTTGTCTTTTACAACATGATAAACAAATTGGATACTGTAAACTGGAAATATCCCTGTGTCTGAATGTGTTAGGTAAGTCACAGAAAGGCACAATCTCACAATATACACAAATATCTGTATGTACGCGTTAGAAGCAGGAACAAATACGGTAAAATACATATATGTAAGCATGTAAGTGTGTACATATAGACACATACACAGAGCTTCAGATGAAAGAATAACAAGAATCAAGGTAGTATATTTATAAAATGAGAGACATCTTTTTTTCTAATTGTTCCTTTCTGTGGATCAGTAACATAAGGAGATGTGGTTATATTAACTAGATAAGGTCTGATAAGGTGTAAGCTGCACTTAGAGAAATCTTCATTTCAGAGGTGCATGCACATATATATATATATTTACTGACATACACATTCATATAAGTGTATGTGAGTATATATATATATATATATATAGAGAGAGAGAGAGAGAGAGAGAGCGAGAGAGAGCGAGAGAGAGAGAGAGAGAGCGATAACTGTTCCACACAAACCTTGCTGGTACCATGTTAACACAACCCATTGTACTCAAGGCTTGGTTGGCCAAAGACTCCAGTAAAAAACACTTGCTCACAATACCACTACACTGTGCGGCTGACCCTGAAGCAATGTAGTTGGGTAGCAAACTTATAATCTCACAGCGACGCCTCATATATAAGTTTCTGAGCTTAAGGTTATGCAATTCAACAACTGTACACTTTCACTCACAGACTACAGTATTTTATATCAATAGCTAATTAGAACTCGCAAAACATATCATACAACACATTACTGCAGATCAGTATAATCAGCATAATCAGCATAATCAGCATAATCAGCATGTGACGTCAAAGCAAGAAGACATGGACACACATTGCTTTTATGACAGTGAAACTGTTTATAGCTATCATGTGATGTTAAGATACACACACAAGATGAGCTTCTTTCAGTTTCTGTCTACCAAGTCCCATCACGAGGGTTTGGTCAGTTTGGTTGTATAGCAGAAGAAACTTGCCCAAGGCACCAAGCAGTAAGACTGAACCCCAAACCCCAAACCACATGATTGAGAAGCAAGATTTTCAACCACACAACAAAGTCTGTGCGCATGTTTACACAGAGTGTAAGTATGTATAAAAATGTGCATTTAAAAAATTCAATTTAATGCATACTTTATGTTTGGAATGTCCAATATTTTCCTCACAGTAATATGCAAGACATTTCTGCAATAATCATTGTTAGATAACTCTGCTGTCAGAACTGTAGTCACCTCGACTTTCAATTACAAGAACGCAGAGAGGTCTGTATTTATTCAATTGAATATATTCACAAACCTATATTCTTCATAAGACCTGTATTGATTTTGGTCTCTTTAATGTTAAATTGGTGACAGATAAATCACCACATGGCTAGAATGTTAGCCAAACTCAGATAACTTACCATAAAACTTTGAAAATGTTCTCTTGTTAGGTAAACTGAGACAAATATAATTACATATAATGTATTGGAACTTGTGTCCAGGTTTTGTCAGCTTGTAGGCTGCCGACTTATATATAGAAATATAGAAACTTATATTATAGTCAAACAAAAGTTTGATAGTGCAGTTTACTGGACTTGGAGTTATCACCATTCAACAAACTGCTGACTCACTTTAGGTCTACATGATCAAAAACTACAAACACTGCTACATGTAGGAAATAAAGCTATGATACAGAAAGCACTATTTGAACATCGATATAAGTTACCATATTGAACAAAATAGTAGAAACGTTCTTTGTTACAAAGTGATTCTTTTAAAAAGACCATAATAATAGATGGCAACAGTTATTACCTGATAGTAGCAAGAAATAACATTTCTTCAAATGTGTTTCCATTAACATTTCAGGAAGTCAAGAAATGTAAGTGTTTTCCCTTTAAATAAGGAAATGAGATGGCATAATGACCTCTAGTAAATTGATGATGATGATGATGATGGTAGTGGTGGTGGAGGTGGTGGTGATGGTGGCAGTGATGACTACATTAGCATTCAGTACTTCTTTTTCTTTTTACTTGCTGAATCTGGAGGGAAAGGCAGCACTCATGATCGTTACAGACCCTCTGAGACCTACAAGACTGTTACCATTAATGTTTTATTTAAAATGCTGCAGGCCAACGGCAGTAAGGAAAAGATCCAAACTGCCTGGTTTTCTGGAGAGAGAGAGACAACTGGGGGGGATAGTGCCAGGTTGGCAGGAATGAAGAGTATTTACACATCAGAGTAACAAGAGGTGGACAGACCAGCGGGTCAGAGGTGCTTAAGTGCTGGAAGTAGAAAATCAACCAACTTTGAGGAACACAGGCCATTAGAGTAGCACAATAGAAATGACAGGGAGGAGAAACAGCATGCTTGTGGATGAATGGTTGGTGTGTGTCTATTAATGATGAAGTTCCAAACATCCAAGAGGCCCTTTTCTTGATACACCCCAGCATTTTGGTTTGCATAGCGGCAATAGCATCCCAGATGTGAGTGGAAGGACTCCAGTATGGGCCTCACTTAAACCTTGGAGAGTGATATATTCTGGCCCTTAGGGCAGCAAGCTGGCAGAAACGTTAGCATGCCGGGCAAAATGCTTAGTGGTATTTCGTCTGCCACTACATTATGAGTTCAAATTCTGCTGAGGTTAACTTTGCCTTTCATTTTTCGGGGTCAATAAATTAAGTACCAGTTGTATACTAGGATCGAGCTAATCAACTGCCCCCTCCCACAAAATTTCAGGCCTTGTGCCTAGAGTAGAAAAGAATATATTCTGGCACTAAAGAAGGTCAGATGGACTTGGAATGCAATCCTGCCAATGATAACAGTAAGCTTTTGCAAGAAAGATTCAGTCATAGTGAGTCCCAGGATGTGGAGTAAGTTGAAAGCTTCTAGCTGAGTGCAACTCATGTTGTGAGGGAAATATCTGAGTATTACTTGAGATAGTTTAGAGTTAGAAGTGTGGATTGTCTGTAGATGTTTTTCAGCTTATAAAACTTCCAACTTCTCTTTGATTTCTTTACCATTCTCCATTTCTATCTTTCCGACATCATACATGACTTACCAATGCCACAGATGTTCGCTTGCCTGTTTTTTTTTGAAAGATGACATAGAGTTGTAAAACATTTGTCTAAAATAACCCTCATCCATTCATATATCAATATTTTACCTCTTTTCTTTGTTCTTGTTTCATTTTACTTGTCATGCACTTTTTTTCTGGTTTTTATTTTTGGATTACATTGGATAACCATTTTTGCTTTCAATCATATCTGAAGATTATTCAAAGGTAAACTTGTACAGGTTCTAAGACCCTAGACAGAGTCTAGTTCAAGCACAAAACTGATAGCAAGCTGTACATCTACGCTCGTATTATTCTTCCATGTAAATTGAGTTCTCTTGATTCTTGTTGGCTTATATAATGCAACAAAAACACACACAACACATATAAGTGTGTACATGCACACACACACACACACACACACACACACACACACATAAACACATGCATAGATATATACATTTACACATATATACTTTTGAATATGCATATGTGATGGAAGTCATCATAATATTGAGTATAACCATGTTTGTATGTGTGTATATATACATATTCATACATAAACATACACACATACATTTCTACACACCCATTCACACACCATAATGAATTAAATACATTGAGTGGGTGAGTGAGAGCGAGGGAGAACTTCTACATTGTGCACTGAATATGTGTGCCAACCTTTTGAATAGCCATCTCTGTAACATAGCTTTGCTTCATTAGAGAAGAGCAAAGCAAGCTGGCCATCATAACGACATTACATTTCTATGTCTATAATAATAAATAAGAATAAATGTAATTTTCTTTTGTGAATATAATGCTTATATTCTGTTTACATATAATTACTTTCTGTTATTAATTTTACCTCTTATAATGAATTACAATACATTGACATATAATGCATTCTGTAGCATATATGAGTGTGTGTGTGTGTGTGTGTGTAATCAATCTCCAGTATTTACCTAACTATTTCTGTGTATGTGTAAGTGCGTGTGTGTGTGTGTATAACTTTGTAATGTTTTTCTATGTGCTCCTATTTATTTCATCTGGGAGATTTCCATTCCACATCATCCTTTATGTCACTTGACAGAAGTGGACTTGGCACCAGTTCATCTCAGAATTTCTGTACATAATGTGTCTCCAGCAAGACACTTCATTCTTCCTGCCTAACATCATTTAACTGAGATAATAGAAGAAATTGTAGGTGAAATCAAGTTACCAGCAATATATGAGTTAATGAAGGAAATAGAAATAACATCAAATTTCCCTCAAGTCGTGCATAATGATCTTAAAAAGGATATAGTTGATAATGTATTCCCAGATATGCTCTGCCTGTGGCTGAAATGCTTTACTTGGCCAAGTCCTCCTCAAAGAACCATACCCAGCATATTCATGGGCAGATGCCAAATCAAACTCGGACCAACAGAGACTCCGTAACATGCATATACACACGTGTGTGTGTTTGGGGTAAGCAGCTTGCTTACTAACCACATGGTTCTGGGTTCAATCCCACTGTGTTGGCACCTAGGACAAGTGTCTTCTACTGTTACTCCTCGGATCATGTTTCTGAGTTTTCAATCTTCTGACAGCAGTCAATGTTGGAACAACTACAACCGTAAAGTATAGCTTTTACCAAAATATGGTAGTGGTGGTGGTGGAATCCACAGAACTGTTTGAATATAATGCTTGGGGAGAGAGGGAGTGGGGACAAACTTTTATCATATTCTTGTATTTACCATGTGAGTGTTTGTGTATGTAATATATTTCTGCTTGCTGTTAGAGTGCATTAGAATACATAAAACTATAAATAACAAGATGGATTCTATTTTATATTTTTATGTCCTCATGTTAGTATATTACATAGAAATTGACACACACACACATACACGTGCATGCACACATGTATGCAGTCACAAACTTACATTTTGTATATTAAAATGCAATGAAATATAAGAAGTAAAAAATATCACAACTTATATTAATATCTATTTCAAGTATTTTCCATTGAATTTAACCCATAAAAATAAACAAATATAAGTGTATATGAAATGGAAATATACAGTTCTTACATACACACACACACACACACACACACACACACACACACACATATATATACATAAAATATAAATAAATAATTATATGTATATAAACGTAAATACATATATCTACATATACATACACATCATATGATATATATATCTAAAGAAACTTAATTTTAATTTTCAGTCACTAAGTTGATATGCCATTATAGTTTCTAAAAGTTTGCACTAATAAATAAATTAACACAAACACACAAATGCACACACATACAACCATACATACCAACAGACACTAAAATATATAAGTAATTAAATTCACAAAATAATACAAAATATGATATATTGTAGAGAATTATATAGAAATACACACGTTGAGAAACTTTAAACAGAAACACCTATTTGAATATGCATTTCATTCTCCATATTAACCTCCCACCATCTGTTCCGAAAATCCACCCAAGCAAATTAAAGCACACAATCTGTGTAGTTTGAATGAAAAACTGTTGAGTTACAAACAGTGAAGTATGGTGTCAAATTCCTGTCAAATTGTCTGCTTTCAAACACATGTGCAATAAGAGATCTCTGACTTGAAAAACTGGTAAGCATTAGCAACAGGAAGAGCATCCAACTGTAAAACAATGCATCAATAATATATTCAGGGGAACTGACAGAAATATTAACATGCCAGGCAAAATGCTTTGCGGAATTTCGTCTGTCTTTATGTTCTGAGTTCAAATTCCGCTGAAGTCAACTTTGCCTTTCATCGTTTCAGGGTTGAGAAATTACGTACCAGTTGCATACTGTGGTTGATGAAACTGATTGGCCCCCCCCTCCCCAAAACTTTTGGGCCTTGTGCCTAGAGTAGAAAAGAATATATTCATCTAACCCATGCTAACATGGAAAAAATGGATGCAAAAACAAATTATGTTTGAATATATGTGTGTGTATGTATGTATGTACGTGTATATATGTTCGTATGAACAGTAGAAGCAATACATGTAAAAGGCCAAATTTTGATTCCAACTTCCTATATCATTTTAAATTCATTTCCTAAATCCATTAAATATGTACCAATTCCAATACCTAAATAAAGCAGTGATGTTGAACACACCTCAGATATGTTACAATCTAATTGCTGAGAATATAATTGATAGGCTTAAACATTTCCTGGCCCCCACTTCAATCTAAGTATTCCAAGCTGCTTTTGTCTTGTTTTTCTAGAACATCAGTAGCTTTGTACGGTAAAATTGTAACTTCCTTTGACCTTTAAGATTTCTTGCTTTGAGTAAAAGCATTTATTTGCGTTATTAATTTTGTTTATAAATACGAGACTTAGGATTTGCAAGCGAGGATTGGATGCAATTACGTGACGTGTATTCGTTTTACAAGAGTATTCGTAATGGAAGTAGAATGATTACGACTGGGAAATGGAAGTAAATGGCTGGTTTGTCTTCTTGTTAGATGTTTAACTATGCAACTAAAAACTTTCTATGAAAATGCTAGAAATAAAGATTAGTTTACTGGTGAGTTCTCTCTGGAAATATTACATCATATCGTTGTGTGTCAAATATTACATGGTATATTGTACAGACAGAAGTGAACAAAGCTACTTAGATATTGAGAATAAGATTTAGAAAGAGTGAGAGTGGAGAGTGGTGGTGGGGGTGAACGTTGTTTCAGATTAGCCTGAAGTGTCTGTGAGAGCAAACCCATGTATAATCAGATGCACAATAGGTGTAGCAGCCATGTCAGAGAGACTGACACTGAACCAACATTTAAACTGCACTAAATCCCTTCATTGAATCTTTGGTTGCAGAGTGATTAAACTGAACGACTGTAGCCATTGCTGTTGCTTCCTTTTAAATGGAATGAATGTTCTGTTATTTAACTTTAACTGGTTAAAACATTATAAGAATGATAACAACCGAGAGTATCCTAACAAATTTTCCAGGCATGAAAAGAAATTGGTAAGTCCTACTGCTTTAAATGATTCAAGAATGAGTCCACATGGCAGAAAAGGCTGATATGATGGCCATATTTTGGATCAAGAAAAAGTTAGTGACTAAATAATAATAATCATCATCATCATCATTGTTTAACGTCCGCTTTCCATGCTAGCATGGGTTGGACAATTTGACTGAGGACTGGCGGACCAGATGGCTGCACCAGGCTCCAATCCGATCTGGCAGAGTTTCTACAGCTGGATGCTCTTCCTAACGCCAACCACTCCGAGAGTGTAGTGGGTGCCAGTCAGGCAGTACTGGCACTGGCCACGCTCAAATGGTGTTTTTTATGTGTCACCTGCACAGGAGCCAGTCCAGTGGCACTGGCAATGACCTCGCCTGAATGTATTATCATGTACCACCGGCACAAGTGCCAGCAAGGCGACGCTGGTAACGATCACGCTCAAATGGTGCTATTTCTGGAAGCCAGACAGCCGCTTCTGGCAATGATCACGATTGGACGGTGCTGTTAGCACTCCACTGGCATGGGTGCCAGTCACCGAATTTGGTTCCATTACGATTTCAATTTCACTTGCCCCAACAGGTCTTCACAAGCAGAGTTTAGTGTCCAATGAAGTAAAGGTATGAATAAGTGGGCTGGCTACACCCCTGGCAGAGGCCACGGATTATGGTCTCACTTGGCTTGCCTGGTCTTCTCTCACACAGCATATTTCCAAAGGTCTCGGTCATTAGATATTGCCTCCGAGAGGCCTAATGTTCGAAAGTCGTGCTTCACCACCTCATCCCAGGTCTTCCTCTTCCACATGTTCCCTCAACTGCTAGGGTGTGGCACTTTTTCACACAGCTATCCTCATCCATTCTTGTCACATGACCATACCAGTGCAATCGTCTCTCTTGCACACCACAACTGATGCTTCTTAGGTCCAAGTTTCCTCTCAAGGTATTTATACACTCTGTTGAGTATGCACACTGACATTACACATCCATCGAAGCGTACTGAAAATAAAAGTTACAAAAAAAAAAAAAAAGGATAGGAGAACAATGTGTGTAAATTATGATTGTGATGGATGCAGTCAAGTGAAATGACAATGGAAGTTATTAGAGACATGAGTTGTAATTATCGTCATTGTTATATCTATAGAGGGAGAACGTTTCATAAAGGTTGTGAAAATTGGGTGAATTTGAAGTTTTCCTCATCGACATCATTCAACATCTTTTTTCCATGCTGGCATGGGTTGGACAGTTTGATAAGAACAGATGAGCCAGAGGGCTCCACTAGGTTCTGTGTTTGCTTTGACATGGTTTCCGCAGCTCAATGCCCTTCCTCACACCAACCATTTCAAAGAATGTACAGAGTGCTTTTTATGCACCAACTACCTACAAGGTAAGAGCCCTTCAACAGAGTGGGGTATAGACTGGAGAGGAGTAGGTGTCTAGCTGAAGAGGAGAATGCATAGTTTGCCCAAGTCAGACAGAAAAATAGAGATGTGCGGTCCAGGTAGAATGTGAGAATGCAGGACAGAATAGGAAGTGTGAAAGTATAAATGGTAAAGTGGTTAAAATATTGGTTAATGTCTTCTTTTTTATGTTGCACTAATACCAAAAGTGGAAGAACACTGAATCAAATGATTGCAGTGGAGTTCAGGATTTTATCTTTGGATTTGGGTCATTTCAAACATTAGTGGTGGCTGAAAGGGAAATTTTAGGAAAAGAGGAATCTTTACAACAAATATATTACAATTAATGATGTGGGGACATTATAATTAATAATGTGAAAAACTCGAGAAGTTATCATAGGAAAATTTTGTGCAGAGGAACGTTATTATTTCAGAGCTTAATCCATTCAAATCAAGGTAAATCAAAAGGTTTATGTGTCATCCGTCTATTTTTTCTGCCTGTTATTTCTGGGAAGTCCACTGGGGTAGATTTCTCAGGCACCTCCAGCATGCAGTCTTTTCAGAAGTGACCATCATTAGACTGTCCATCCAGATTCCCAACTGTCTCATTCTTGATTGACCCCCTACCCCTCTTGCCAGCTGGATTGACTTGATGAATACATCTTTCTTGCCGCATTCTAATCACATGTCCATAACATTGGCGCTATGACCTTACAAATTTTAGCAAATACTTTTATACAGTATAGTAACAGAATTGTTTTCTATGGCTGATGACAATGTGATATATATAAGGCAATAGACTGCCTGTTTCTAAGCAGCCATTGTTAGACATATTAAGATTCACAGGAGGGTGAAGAGAGAGAGAGAGAGAGAGAGATGTGTATAATTAATAATCACATCAATTACATCATAAATGTTGACAGTAATGGCAACACTGTGATTACCTTTGTTGGAGTTAGATATACAGTCATAATTTACTGTTTCTAAGGTAATATCAATAATAAACAAAAACAGGAAAAAATGTAATAAAATAAAATAAATTGGAAAAAAGAAAGCAATGGTTTTGGGATAAAGATTCCAATTCCACCTGGTGTAGATTTAGCTTTTTCTGAGGCATGGAATGCAACCAGGAAATAGAAAATATTTCAAATAATGGTTTTATGTTGCTTATTTATATTGTGATAATAACTTTAGGTGGTGAATAGGTAGAATCCATAGCATGTACCACACACACACACACACACACATATATATATATATATATATATATATATATATATAGGTAACACACTTTCTTCCCAACTACATGGCTCAAAGTTCAGTCCCACTGTATAGCTCCTTGAGCAAGTGTCATCTACAGTAGCCTTGGACCAACCAAAGCCTTCTCAATGGATCTGGTAAATGGAAACTAAAAGAAACCCATTGTATATATACATATGCATATATATATATATATATATATGCATATGTGTGTGTGTGTGTGTGTGTGTGCGTGTGCGTGCATATATGCATATATCTATATTGTAAAGTGGCTTGTGTTCGGAAGGGCATCCAGCTGTAAAAACCTTGCCAAAACTGACCTCACCTGTGCTTGTGCCACATAAAAAGCACCAAGTCCACTCTGCTGAGTGGTTGGTGTTAGGGAGGGCTTGGCAATCACATCTGCAAGTGATGGTGTGCACGAGTCTAGTGAAGGTGAAAGTGATTCAGAAAATAATTATAATGAAAGTATTTTTTATCATAAATGATCTTCACATTCTTTTTATTTTACATAAAATATTCTTTACAATCTACTGTTGTTTTATTGCCATTCATTTACGAGGATTATAAATTTTATAGGTAAAATTACGATTTATAACATTGATACTATGGGAAATTATTGCTCTGCTTCCTGAGTTTTCACTTTACAAATGGTCTCCAGGAACAAATTAACTCATACACTGAAGCACTACCCTTATTGTGAGTGGATTTGGTAAAGGGAAACTAAAAAAGGCTTGCCATAGATGTGTGTGCATGTCTCCTTCACATGCATGTTATTTGCAAACAATCATCATCATCATCATACAAGTGTGGTACCTGATCTTCAATGAATAGAAGATGTCCAGCCTTGGTAAAACATAACCTTGTTTGAAAAGTGAGAATTGACAATTGACCATGGAGAATCTCATTAAAATAATGATGATGATGATGGTGATGATAGTTAAAAGTAAACTACATATATGACAGTCGTTTGCATAGTTTCCATCCAAGAATTCTACTCTCATGGTACTGGTTAACTTGGGGCTATAGCAGAAGACAATGCTTCAAGACACAATGTTGTGCGACCCAATACTAAGGAACATGACTGCAAAGCAAATGTTATAGTTCCACTGCTATTCTTGTATTGTGTGTGTGTAGAGCAGTGGCACCAGTGCCACGCTGTAATGGCCCTTTAACACACACACACACACACAGTCACACACAGTCACACATTTACTACATGAATATTGGCTTATATGTATCATTACAGAAATATCTTTACCAATGTTGATCATCCTAATCTGTCTGTCTACAAGTCAAACTGTTTGAACAAACATAGAGTTTGGTTTAAAGTGTCTTGTTACTGCACAGAAGCATATAATACCAACCTCTTTATATTTATGGTATAAGTGTGTACTGGATATTATATTATTTCGCTAGCATACCTACATATACATACACTAAGCACACAACATACATAGACACATATACATACGCATAGAGAGCAAAAGAAGAAACATATTCCATACAACATATGTATGTGTGTGTGTGTGTGTTATTGATGATCTTACTCTATAATATTGTCTGGTTACAAAAGTTCTATGTAAGTATAGAGTAAGCTTACTGGAGAGAGACAGAAAAACATAAAAAAATAATTTTAAAAAATCACTTAAAAATAATAATTATATTTCCAAAAGTTAAAAAAATTCCAAAAGTTACATAAAAAAAATTCCATATGTATTTTTAAAAAAATCCAAGAAATCATTTATTCTTGGATAATGTTTTCTGCATTCTAGCTGTATAATCTCATAGATTGAAATGTAGAAGAAAGCAGAGAACATTAAACCATTTTTTATGTCTTTTTCTTTTTCTTTTCTTTTACTTATATAAATATTAGCTTTATAGAAATATCGATGTAAAGAGATGCAAGTTACTGCAACCTAGCAAATCAAAACTGACTTCTCTAAAAATATTTAACCATTTTGCTTAGGGAATTCAAAGAACTTGTTTTCGGTTCAAATAAAAAAAAATGGTTTATCTGATTTATTCATTTAGTTTGGGAGTTTTGTCACATCTTTGAGAAATATATTCTTCTCAAAGGAGCAAATGTTAACCCAGATTTTACATCTAGTTTTTTAACTTTTATTTTTACAATCTCAATGAAAATAGGTAACAAATATTTTTATTTCAATGTAAGGAAAATACTCCAGGGTCTTGAAAAGTTAGCTTCTGATGTTTGTAGTAATTACTAAGAATTTGGTTCCAACACACGTGTGTATAGCTGTCAGTCATAAAGAAATGATCTATTTTTAAGGCGTACTATGACCCGGTAAAATATATTCATCTATACTTCAGTAAAAAAAATATCTTCATGTTACTCTTTTACTACTTTTCCCATTTAAGAAGATGGATGATAACATCAAGATATTGCCTGTATGGCTTGAAGATGACATCAGAAGTAATCAGACATCCAAGTTTGAATCCGTTTCTAGAACAGGAACTGTAGAAGAACAGTGCTCACATCTTATCTCTTTATTATTATTATTTTTAAGTCTAAAATCAAAGCAGCTTCATCAGAATTCTACAATCTTGCAGGAAAGATAAAGTAATTCAGTCACAGAGTAAAAGGAATACCATCTATTTCATTTTAATTTCTTTAGTTTGGAATGTCAGGATAAACCAGAGTTTGTTGCTAAGAATCCACAGATATTCAGAGAACTTAGTATTGATTCATTCTTGGTAGAACCAGTTGTCTTAGTATTTAAGATTTAAAAAATGAAAATCTATGTGTTAGACTGATGTCATCATCATCATCATCATCGTTTAACGTCCGCTTTCCATGCTAGCATGGGTTGGACGATTTGACTGAGGACTGGTGCAACCGGATGGCTACACCAGGCTCCAATCTAATTTGGCAGAGTTTCTACAGCGGGATGCCCTTCCTAACGCCAACCACTCAGAGAGTGTAGTGGGTGCTTTTACGTGTCACCCGCACGAAAACGGCCACGCTCGAAATGGTGTCTTTTATGTGCCACCTGCACAAGAGCCAGTCCAGGGGCACTGGCAACGATCTCGCTCGAAAACCCTACAAGGCCAGTCAGGCGGTACTGGCAACGGTCACGCTCAGGATGGTACATCTTATGTGCCACCCACACAAGAGCCAGTCCAGGGGCATTGGCAACGATCTCACTTGGCTTGCCGGGTCAAAATATAAATTATGAATTTATGAAATAAACAAGAATTCTTCATCAATCAATTAGAGTCTAATATTTTACTTAATGATAGAAACCAGAACAATATTTGTTGGTCATTTAAATCCCAACAATCATATATATGGTGGAGGTTGTCTACTCCTTATGCAGGGTTTAACCACCTCCTGTACCTACACCTTAGAACCATCATGGCATCTGAAGTGGCTTTTTAAACCAAACATTGTATTGAAAAGACACCCACAAAGATTGCATGTCTGATTTGAACCACCAAGGGCTGCTGTTAAATTTTGATCTTTGTGGATCTTAAAATGTCTTTTGAGGCCTCCGTTAGATTTGCAAACCTTATGGCATATACAGTATTGAAAGGTGTGCACAGACGACATATAGGCAGAATAGTTGTGTAATATATCTATATATATATATATATATATGTATACATACATATATATATATATATGTATACATACATATATATATATGTATACATACATATATATATATATATATATATGTATACATACACATATATATATATATATGTATACATCCACACACATATATATATATATATATATATATATATGTATACATACACACACACATATATATATATATATATATATATATATATATATATATATATATATATATATATGACATACAGGATCTCTGTCAGTTTCGGTACTGGGTATCCATAGACATTTGTAGCCTTGGTGTAATTTTCAGGCAGAATCGGTGTGACACATATGTGATACTAATTTCCATGAACACCACCAACCAAACTACTTTATATGGAATTGTTCAATTAATGACAAAATTGAAATATTACTTTCTAATGCTTGTGGGGAAATGCTTTGCTCAGCTCCATTCTCTTTTAGGATCATCAAAGTTCATTGTCCCCACACTAAATAAATAAAGAAAGAAAGAAGGTGGATAGAAAGAATGCACATGACTAATTGTGGCAACACAGACTGTGTCAGCTGAGAGTAGGCTAGGTTCAAAATGTTTCATTTTTTAAAATCAAATATTGCCATTAACCACTCGTCTGAATCACAAAAATATGTTAAAAGATGTTATTGTGTTGGAAGAGAAGGCTTTTTTTTTAAAAAAGACTTTCTCAAGTTAATGAGACTCCTCTCTTGAGATGTAATGTTAGATTTAATGACTCTGATGCCATTGCTATAGATAAGGACCGATGGTGAAAGCTGGTTGGCCAGATTGAATATTCAATATCCTTTTTCACATTGTGGATTGCTCCTTCTGGAAATAAATGGCAAAGAGGAAATTAGAAATTAAAATTCCATTGGAAAAGGTTGATTCGTTTCTGTTTATTGAGGGACAATGTTATAATATTTAGTTTTATACAACTATAATTTAAAGAATTTCATCAGCTTTATTAAAAGTCTTTACTATGCTTGCTTTCATTATATGAAATATTGCAATTTCCGTTGTATTTTCATGTTTGTTGCCTCAGTATTCAGGGCAAACAGTAAAAGAAAAGGTAAAAAAAAAAAAAAATTAAGAAAGGAAGTTAAAGAAAAATACAAAAATCCAAAGAACTCATATCTCCATTGGCCAAAAAATTATTTATAATATAAACCCTCTTTTTGCAGCCTCTAAATTTATCTTCTTTTGCTAATTTTATTTCATATCAATTTAATAAACCTTTATTAATTTTTCTAAAATTAAATAGAATTCTAATTCTCTATGCGAAGAATGTTATTCATTCGAATCTTTAAATTCCAAAAGGAGTCTTGCAAGATTTTTAAAAAATAATGCTTGGTCTGGAGGAACAACAGTAGCCATGACTCTATTACAGGGTCTCTAAGACTGGAGGGAAAGAGGGAGGGTGTCCTCAAGCAGGAGACTTGGCCTGACAGCTTGCAAAGCTGAGTGGATTCTGTACCATAAACATTTTTGTTGTAGGAAAATTCACAATAAATGTCATTCTAAATGACACCAAGTTTTTCAACGTTTGACGTTGAATAAAGGCTTGCTTTCTTCTTCTTCTTCTTCTTCTATATTTCGAAAAATACTAATGATATACTTTATATTATGGCAAATTTTCCTATACAGCAATAGTTCTTACAATAAACTTTCTGGACGCAGTTAAAGCCATCCAAGGTGCCAGGTCAAGGTTGTTAATCCAGGCAACAGACTAAATCTATTACTAAAGTACACCTGAATAATATAACTCAGGATGGAAAAAGTGGACAAATACCATCAGGCATCCTACCAGACATCCTTACTTTTGTGCTGCATTTGGTACATTTGTATCAACTCTAAAAGGGATGAATGGCAATATTAAGCTGGGTGGAATTTGAACTCAGTACCTAGAGATGTACTTGTATTAGGTAACTATTCGAGAATTAAGTGTATACCGATGAAATCATAGAACAAAAGACAAAGTGCTTTGTGGTATTTAGTTACAACCTTTTGCATTACGTGTTCCAATTTCACTTCAGTTAACTTTGTCTTTATTTTTTTTAGGGATAAGAGGTTGGCTGCACCAAATTTGTGACTGTGCGCTCATTGCCCACATGTTAGTAATCATTAATATACTTAATTGGAGCTATGACCAAATGATTAAGATATTTCCTTCACAAACAGAAAGTTTCAGATGTTACCCAGCACCACTAACCCGCTCCCTCCCTATGAGGTATCTTGGGAAAGTATTTTTTTTTTTTACCATAACCAAGGGCTGACCCAAACCTTGTGAGTGAAAGATGCTGTGTGGAAATTTGTCAGATGCATTATACCAGTAATTCAATTCCTCCACATCACACTGATTCCATCTGAGAATCATGTTAATGGTATATGCATCTGTGGAATACTCAACCACTTGATAATTGAATGAGCAACTGGTTCAGCTGATCAAACAACTGAATACTTATCAATGAAAGTACCAGTGATCCATCAAAGTTGGTCTATAACTGCAAATATCACCATAATTGTGAAATACTGATGTTTTACGTAAGGCAATATGGAGCCATCAAACCACAACAGTTATCTTAAAATATCACTGAAGTCAATTAAGCCTTGTTAAGATCTAAAGAATTCAACACCGTCTGCTCCAAATACCCCAACATTTACAAAAAAATGTCAATTTTTGCTAAAAGACAGATTACATGATATGTTTACACTTTTTCTTTCTACCATTTTATTTAAAGAAAAAAAAATTTTAATCTTCTGTGATATGTCCTTTTTCTTTTTCATGAAGAATTTTATACATTTGAATCAGATTTCCTAACAATAGTGCAAATTTACTAACATGGATAATTAAAAATTGGCCAGCTACAAAGAGAAAATAAATCTCATAATTAAAATGCACAGTTCTGCTAGTTTCTACTAGCTTCTTCTATCAATTATTACCAATGTGTTTTCTTTGAGAGAGCTGCTTTTGAAATATTTGGTGAAGACAAGATTTCTTCTCAGATGTATTGTCTTCTGAAGAACTGATTGATATGAGAATGTATAAAAGACAAATATGATTTTCCCATTGATTAAATAATTCTTTTAGAGTTAACTGCAACCAGCTTTATGATTGTGACTTGTGTACAACAGTTTTATTGGATTCAAAATGCGAACATAATTAGCAATTATTAGTTATTGATGATATAATTAAACAACCATATTATATTTTCTATACAGATATTATATGATAATAATAATAAGAAGAAGGACAGTAATACTAATAATAAAAAAAAGATAATAACAACAGCATCAGCTTCAAAATATATCACCTGCCAGTACTATTCCACAAATAACTTCTTTCTGTTAACGGGAGCAGCAAATTGGTGGAATTGTTAGAGTCCCAGATAGAAAGTCTTGTAGTATTAGTATTTAGGTTCTCTGGTCTCTGAATACAAATCTTGTCAGGTCAAAATTACCTTTTGATCCTTTAGGGTTGATAAAATACCAATCCAGAAGTCCAGTAAATTCTCTCTCTCTAATATCTGTAATGTTTTCATTTCCTGATTCAGCCTGAGAATAACACTAAAGGTACACATACCTATGGAATACTCAGCCACTTAGGCATTGGTTTAACAAGTAGGAAATTTAGGGGACTGAACAAAGGAATAATCAGTGTTCATCGCACAATTCCACATCATTTCTATTTTCTCTGTAGGCATAAACTAATCCGCTGACTTGACATATTTGGTATAGTTTTACAGATTTGGAGATGCAAACAGGGAAAATAGAACTCAAAAAGTGAGTGTGTGTGTGTGTGTAGCTAGCCAACTTAGTAGCTTTACTTTTGTCCCTATGTCGGAAGGAGGCTATGTGATTGGCATAACGATTTTTAAATGTACCCCCCACCCCACGCACATACACATGCATACATACAAATGAACAAAAAATGAAACAATAAACTTGCTATAGCTGGAATGCATTTGATGATAGGTATCCTGGATCAGAGACAACCTAGGGCTAAATAATAAGAACCACTGCCACCATCACCCCACCACCTTTCTTTGCATATATAATCTTTTCTCCTGAGCATGCCGTTCTTTTTCACAAACCCATATTCTCTGTCATATAGCAGTCTTTCATGATGGTTCATGTATCACAGAACTTTCAGTTAAATATGTAAAGTAGAATTCTCTGAGATAAGGCAGCTGCATAAATTAATGATTATGCATTACCTCTAACTTCGTGCTGCAGAAATGGTTAATGTCATCATGATATTGATGTAATGAGAGTTATTTAATACTTCAAGTGGAGAGTTACTGCAGGACAAGGGAGTTAACTGCATCGTGCATTTCAATTAATTATTTATTAAAGATTATTGGGTGAAATATGTTAATCTGTAATCTCACCTTTGTAAAGTGAAAGCTAGTAGAACTCAATTCTCATTACAACTCAATACCCACAGGAGATTCTCCATGTAAGAACTAAATCATTTCTCTGAAATTCACAACATGTATTTGTCACCCGAACAGCTACTGGGATAATTTCCTGACGGAAACATTTTGGAATAATATATAACGGTTATAGCTTGCAAGTGTAACACTGAACATATTACGTTGCCTTTGATTAACAAGTTTCTATTAGAGACATTATAGCCAATAAACAAAAGTGGACTCTAATTGGTCATAGGTTTTCTTTTGTGCTTGCATGATCTGCATAAGGTTTCACTATTTTATCAATAGTTTGGAATAAAAACTGTTTTATTTTTGATGTGTTAATACATATTAGAGTCACCAATCTTCTCTCTCTCTCTCTCTCTCTCATACTAATTACTGCAACCATTTATTTTCGTTATAAGCTGCTACATCGTTTTTTCTCTTTAAGTGATCTAAATTAAAACTTTCTACTAAAATTTCATGTAAATTAATATTGCAGACATCAGCTTAATAACGATGAACCAGGGGACAGCATCATGCAGCAATGTCTACTTTGACATGGTCATTACTGCTCAATGCCCTGCCTTGGCCGACCACTTTACACAGGGTATTAGATGCTTTATCAGTGGCAACATCATTAGTGAAAATTGCCTTGTAGTCTGCAAGGGTCTAGAAATTGGTCCCTGTAACTGGGAGAGAATACAAGAGTAGTAGGTGATGATGTTGAGGAGGAGGAGGGGGAGAAGATGACAGGAACAAATTTCTAATTGCAATAGGGTGATAGTGAAGAGAGTAAATGTATTAACTGCTCCCACATTTTGTTGTGGAAGGGGTTAAAATAAGTGGAGCAATGGCTGGGCTAATAAATGTATTCTTCATGACAAAGATGTTTGTCATAATTTGTCGCCACTCTTTCGTAATATGGTGTGATTGCAGAATGACAGTAATAAAATCAACACTACGTTTAAAAAGAAGGGAGTCTCAATAAAATAGCATTTTTATTCTAATGTTAGAATAAGATAGTACAGTGTTTTGGTATCACAAAACAAAGATGCATGACAAATAGTATACAAAGCTGTCACTGACATCCAAAGGTGTCTCTGACACTTAGGTCACATGATGGGAAGGCCCATGGCTTAGTGGTTAGGGTATTCAGCTCACGATTGTCAGATCATGTGTTCAATTCCTGGTGGTGCATTGTGTCCTTGAACAAGACACTCTATTTCACACTGTTCCAGTCCACTCAGCCAGTAAAAATAAGTTGGACCTTTATTTCAGAGGGTCAGCCTTGTCACATTCTGAATTACACTGAATCCCCCTGTGACCTACGTTAAGAATACAAGTGTCTGTGGAGTGCTCAGCCACTTGCGTGTTAATTTCATGAGCAGGTTGTTGTTCCATCGATCGGATCAACTGGAATACTTATTGTCATAACTGACAGCATGCTAGTTCTTTTTGGATTAGGTCACAAGAAAGCAGTATTGGTGAAAATTAAATAATGCTAAACATTTGAAAAATAACAAGTAAACTTCATTCAAAAATAAAAATAGAAGTAGGGCATTTATTGTTTAATAATCCTTGCAAAACTGGTAACAACACCTATGAAAGAATAACTAATTAATTCTCTTCACTTAACACAAATGACAATACAGTCTGTGTTTGTAATCGACTGACAATGTCGGTTTTCTGTAATTTTCTGTAAATTGTGTGTAAACAGCAGCCTGCACTTGACTTACTCTTCTGTAATGTGAATGTGTGTAAAGTGAGTCAACAGAGAAGTGAGAACTTATTAGATAGAGTGACTGACTTTACAGAAACTTGACTATCTGTAAAGCTTGTCAGAAGGAAAGTGATAGATTGTACAGAATATGGAATGCAATGTGTTAGTAACTTACTCTAACGCAATAACACAGCCTATAAAGAGAGTCAATGGGGAAAGAGGGAGAGCTTAGCTACACTTGCTGTAATAAGATTATAATCCATTTCCCATAGAAGAGCCTTTTGCTAAGTCAGTTCATTGCAAGTGAGATATATGTGTTGTCAAAGTTGAAGAAATAATTTACTAGTTCAATCTGGAATATGCTGCCAACAAGTTTCAAAGTACAGAAGGAATCTAGTTAACATGTTTTCTAAGACTAACAAAGATTGACTTTGCAATTGGTGGTTTGCATTTTTTTTTTAATTCTTGTTAATAATGAAATTCAAATGTAGAAGCTTGCTGTTGCTATTAGAAATGTACTGAAAATTTAACTTAGTAACAATAAAATAATATTTTCATTTTCAAATAATTATCTTCAAAATTCATGATTCTTGTTTGTAATTAGTGACATTAAAATTTGTTTTAAATACTCTAAAATTACTCTTTAATTGCACACAAATCTGCATAAAGTTTGGAAACTTCCTCCAGGAAATCAAATAATATCAATGTTAGAAATAGTTAACTTCTTTTTTGATTAATGTTACAGTTTGTTTACATCATTTTGTCATGTAAACAAAAGTTGCAGCTTATATTAATTAATAAGTGAACCACTTCAATTTGTATCGCTGTCACACAAATAATTTTAATAGGTTTGTAATGTTCAGTTGGAGGATTCCCTAATTAGTCATTTATACACACAGTCATAAAAAATACATACAAACATATTATATATATATATATAAATACATACACACACACAGTGTATAGTTACAAGCATGAAATGAGTAGGAGCTCATAATTATATACTGTGTATATTAAACAATATTTATCTCTCATCAGATGGAGTACCTTTTTTTTTTTGTCACTCTTACCTGAATAGAAAAGTAAACTGCATATATATGTGTGTGTGTGTGTGTGTGTATGTGTGTGTATGCATACATGCATACACACATATATCATCATTGTTTAACATCCAGTTTTCCCTGCTTGCATGAGTCAGATGGAATTTACTGAGGCAGAGTTTCTACAGCTGGATGTCCTTCCAGTCACCAACCTTTGCCTGTTTCCAAGGAAGATAATATTTCCCTATGACCAGACATGTTTTCATGGAAGATTGGAAATGAAGGACACCACTTGCATGGCAGTGGCACTCATTTACAACTACAACATGAAGTCAAAGGAAGGAGAAAACACACATGCACAGACAGCACACATAAGCCAAGACTTTTCCAGTTTTTGCCTACCAAATCCACTCACAACAGACTTAGGTCAGCCCAAGTCCATAGAAGGAGACGCTTGCCAAAGTGCCACACAGTGGGACTGAACCCAAGACCATGTGGTTGGAAAGCAAAATTTCTCATCACACAGCAATGCCTACACCCCTATATATATATATATATATATATATATATATATATATATATATATATATAATTATTATAAGTTTTTATGTCTGCTTTCTATGGTGGCATAAGTTAGAAGATCATGTATCTCTTGTACATTCCAGTTTTTAGCATGCTTCTATGACTGGCTGCCCTTTCTAATACCAACCTCTTAACAGAAACTGTTGGATACATTTTATCATGCCACCAACACAAAGAAGTTGTCTTTGTGTTTATGTTAAAGAAATCATTGAAACAAATTAGTAATGAAGCAAGCATGAACATATTCTTAAGAGTGCAATGGCTCAACCATTTCTAACTCAACATACCATCAACATACACAGCAGATATAAACAATTTTTCTATCCTTAAACTTTAATTTCTTTTATTTTCAAATTCTTTATTACCTCTTCATCACTATACATTATATGATAATCGTTAATTTATTTCCTATATTAACTGCTCATTAGCAATTATAGAAATATAATTTACTTTAATGTTTGCTTCTTTGTCTAATCTGTGCATTGTTCACATGTTGATTCTTTGATTATTTGGTTATTGGGAGAAATCTATGAGTGAGCTGTTAGAATTCCAGTTAAGTAGTTTGTAAATCTGTTATTCTCTGATATTTTATTAATGAATGAAATTTACAATCCATTTTAAGTTCTGTCTCTTCACCAATTTAGTAAATTATAATTAATTGAGTGAAGTTCTGTCAAGATATTGATAGCCACATCACCACCAATATTTCTCACGTTTTTTGGTTGAGTGAAAAGAAAAAAAAGAAAATGGCTGTATTTAGTGTTTTCTTTGTGTTCCATTTAAATTTTTCTCCATAGTGTCTCTTCTTTTTATTTTATATACTATAACATCATGTAAGGATATTGAAATAGAATGTTGAAATGGAATGCATTATTGTAATTTTTACAGAACAGGACTTCTGAAATAAAATTGGGTTTATATTTTGTTTGTATTGGTACAGATGATGATGGTTATTCACTTAATATTGGTAAAACACCTCAGTTCTTTATAATTCTTGGGCAAAAATTGAGTTGGTTTCCCATGAATAACATTCTCATTTGTATAGAATATATAAAATTGATCTATATCTTTATTATTAGACTAATTTAACCAGAGATATAAAATTCTATATTTAACATTATTTTTACATAACTTGGTTGAATATATTGCTATGATTGTGTTTAACAGCTTGTTAAAAGTATCATTCTGGTTGTATATGTTACAAGCCAGCCCACTTTTCAGTTCATTGATCACTTGAGTAAACTTTTGAAAGTATAAGCAAAGTCAGCCTCAGGTTAGCTTTAATTTACAGTCGCACAAAAAAGAAGGGCAGTATGATCATCAAGAAAACTCTTAACCACAAACCCTGCTTGATGAACAAGTTGATGATCTGAAAAAGGCCATCATTGTCTCTCATAGATAAGTCAACTGAGGTAATGAGCCAAAAGCATTTGTGCATCTGTGGTTGATATCATAAAGCTAGACACAATAGGGTTTCATCAGAGTTTGAGGGATTAGTTTCATCTACTATCACTGAAGCACTGCATTATCATATCTCTGAAGCACTGCATTATCATATCTAAAAGATTATTTTGGCAATATTGAAGTTAATTTTAAAGCAGCGTTCACAATTGGCATGGAATGGGCATTGAATCTCTATGGATCTCATCACTCACTCTATGCATTTACAAAGAACAATATCCTTAATTTGATTTTTATCAAATGCACGTGTCATTCTTAGCATTTGGCCTGCTCTCTTACATCTGACAAATTGCCTTCCAACAACAACAACAACAAATTCATGATGAAGGAAAGCTACAGCTGGTTCTACATATTACTGAGGAGAATGAGAGAGTGGGGAGAGAGAGAAAGAGCAGAGAAAGAAAAAGAAGGAAGAGAAAAAAAGGAGAGGAGAGAGCAAAAGAGAGAGAGAGTTATCTAAAGATTTAGAGATAAGGAATGATGGAAAAGATCCTTTCCAGCCGATACCCCTGTCAGGAAACGATGATTGGCAAGGAGCAATAATGCAAAACAGCTTTGAGATCAATGAGATTCTTTAACGATTCATTACCTAATAACTTCTTCTTGAGATAAATATTCATTGGAAACTATTTTCAAGGTATGCTGACCTTGGCAAGAAATTTTACATTCTTTAAACCAGTCCGAAAGGTTTTTGAATCGATTAATTTACTTTTTGCAAATAAAAAAAAATGTAAAGCTGAACAAGTGAAGCTTTGACACTGAGAAGACTTCACTCTTGGAATGTTCAAAGCATTCATCCTAATTGTAAGAACTTTTGGTGCTAATTTGGAATCACTTTTATGTATCTGGCCCAGGTTATTTATACTTCTGGCCATTAACAGACAAAGTAATGCTATATCTCAGGAGAAACTTCTAAATGTTCATACATTTTAAGCGAAAGCTTGCAAAATGTATCTCTTTCTTGTATTCCAAGTAACGGTAAAGCTTTGACATAAATGAACCACCTGTCACTTAATATGTGCTCTAAACATACATGGCACTATTTTCAGCACTTCCAATAGTCCGAGCTGACCACTCAAGTCAGTCTACTTTTAGTCATTCTCTGACTCAACATTTTTGAAGAGAAGTTCCAGCATCTGGAGGATCATTTTGAACTAAAGCTACAACACAAGTCACTGTTAAAGAACCCATGCTGATTGGTCCTAATGAGAGTGCATTCAAAATAATTAGCTAACAAACTAGTAATGTACTGGATGAATTAGTATTTTATAGAGGAATAATTGAGAAAACTAACTCAAAACTAGAATGGTAACCAGAATTTTTGACAGCATTCTTGAGAATCAAAATATATCTCAAAGAAAATAAACCTGTCTCTCAGTATCAGAATCATGTATGTCTATCCTAAAATGATTCTTCAATTTACATCAATGAGCTGGCTGATGTTGAAGGGGGCTGATGTGAAAGAAGACCTTTTTGATAAACTATGAAGCTATAGAGAGACTGCATTAATAATACTTTGTGCAGCTGATATTGGTATGTTGTCCTATTACTGTAATTTTAATTAAATTAATTAAATTTTAATTAAATTCATTAAAGTAGGGCTGTGCACCCTATGTGTTAACTTATATTACATTTCTGTGTTACTTTTGTAAGAAAAAAACTAAAAATATAAAAAAAGGAATACGACATTTGTTTTAACTCAAGAGGAAATGGCAGTGCCTTTGACTCTTAATATGGCCTCTGAGACTTGTAGGAGTGAAGGAAGATGTCCCATAACTGGAGAACTTGTTCCAATTCCTGCAACAGAATGGATCTCAGTAAGAAAGTCAGTAGTGGTGGTATCAAACTGTGTAAGGGATTAAGTCAATAATCTCAATAAGCTGTGAGAGGATTTGAATTCAGAATGCAAGAAGATCAAACATATACTTCAAGGCACCTTGTCTGATGCTCTAAGAATTCTGCTAGTCCTAAACTGGAAAATTTTTCATCAATCCCAGAAAATTTGAAGATAAAGTTTACTATTTTGCATTTCAGCCTTATCATCACCATGTGCAACATTTCAGATCTGCCAAACCTCCCCAACAAATGCTAGATCCATGCTTAAGATTACATCAGTGGAACTGCCTCTCTTATTATCCCCAAAATGGAAATGCTTACAATGTCCAATAATATTATTATACATTGAAAATCTTTGCGGTTAATTCATTTATTTATAAGTAGGATTTTATTACTCTATCATAAATACCGAAAAGATGAATGAATATAAATATTTGGTTATGAAATTTGTGAACTGACATTGATAAATATCTGTTGATCTCTTGTCCATCAAACTCAATAAATAAGAGCATATATATATATATATATATATATATATATATATATATAGAGAGAGAGAGAGAGAGAGAGTGACATACATATATATACACATACACACACAAATATGTATGTATGTATGATATTGTAATAATAATATTGTAGTTGTATTTTAATGATTTTTTTTCCTTTCTAATACATCTCAGAATTGTGAGCTTGAAATGCTGCAAGGTTGATAAATTTGTGGTGGAACTTTTATTTACCATTTTATTCTATCCCTATCATCAAAGCAAATCAAATGCTGTGTAGTTTTGCCAAACAGTGAGACACAGGATTGTCTCAAACAGTATAGAGAAGTATTCATCAAACTAATTTTGCTAACTGTTCATTGTACTTCTTTTCAAATATAGATTCTAAAGCTTGAGGTGGTGTAATTTCATAAATCTATTTAGGAGGCTGCTGCGATTGTAGTAAAAATGTTATTGAATTATATGCTCCATCATATAACGGTTCTATTTTGATATGTTGTCAGCTGAAGAAATGTCTTACAATAAAATATATCCAATAACATCATATTCAGTTCTCATATTTATAAAATATTATATTAATCTGTGCAGATTAAAATATAATGATAAAGCAGGTTTTTCTTTGTAATAAATGCTGCCATGGTAACAGTAGAAAACGTTGATGCTCAGCATAAGAATAACGTAAAGCTGGGAATGTATTAAGTGGTGTGAAAGTAATAGAAGAACACTTTGGTCAAATTTATTGAACACCAGCTTTTTGTATAACTGGAATAAAAGTAAGATCATCAAAATATTTCCAACAACTTTGCTCCGTTTTTGTGTTATTTTGAAAAGTCAGGGAATATATTCGAGTTAAAGAAATCGATAATACGAGGTTTTTAAAATGAGAACATTATTGCTAATGAATAAGGAAATTTGTTATATTGCACCACACTGTCTGGAAGAGATAAGCCTGTAGTCTATAGGACTTCGTGAAGTGCTTCATTAAGGATGGTGTTTGTGAAGCAGGAGCGGTGGTAGTGGCAGTGGAAAAAATAAAACAAAAAAACTGATAACCGTTCCACTAGGTTCAGTTGCAAACTTGTTACTGCCTCTACATCACATCATGTGCTTTTGGTTATCTGAAGAATCTTTTTTCTGTTTTTTTGTTGTTGCTGATATTATTATTATTTTAATATTTAACAGAAAATAAAAAGAGGTTATAGCCTGAAGTCACATATTTCCTTGATTAATTGCCTTAAACATCTAAAATAGTGGAAATTAAAGAAAATTGATGAAGTGGCAATTATTTATTTGCTACTCAAAAATATCTACATACACTTCTCCTCGCTCTCTCTCTCTCTCTCTCTCTCTCTCTTGCTTGTTTGCTCAACCTACGCAGTATTGAATCATTGCCAAGTAGTTTTTATACACAGAAACTTGATAATACCAATCTAAATACTTATTCTTGCACTGTATAATTTGGTAGAGCAGTGAACATTTTAGTGACTTAATAAAACCAATCTAGTGAATGGGTTATTATTAAGTGATTATCATATTTTGATGGAACAGGATAATTATGAAAATAAAATACAACTACTACTACTACTAATAATAATAATGATTTTCAGAAAATATTTTAGATTTTCATTCTGATTATTGAAACAAATAAAAACTGAATAAAGAAACTAACAGTTCATAAAAACTTTTCTACTTGAATATAATTTAGATATCACTCGTTACAATAATTTCCCCACCTATGTTTACTTAGCTATGGCCATAACAAAAACTATCAGCTTAGAAAAAAACCTTTAAAAATTTAAAGTAATTATTTACTGTTGCCTCTTCCTGTATGTATTATCAGGATTCAAGGTTTTGCCACTTCCCACAGGACACTAAAGACTCAACATTTCATCATCATCATCATCGTTTAATGTCCGCTTTCCATGCTAGCATGGGTTGAACGATTTGACTGAGGACTGGTGAACCAGATGGCTACACCAGGCTCCAGTCTGATTTGGCAGAGTTTCTACAGCTGGATGCCCTTCCTAACACCAACCACTCCGAGAGTGTAGTGGGTCCTTTTACGTGCCACCAGCATGAAGGCCAGTCAGGTGGTACTGGCAACGGCCACTCTCAAAATGGTGTATTTTACGTGCCACCTGCACAGGAGCCAGTCCAGGGGCACTGGCAACGATCTCGCTCGATTGTCTTTACATGTGCCACTGGCACAAGTGCCAGGAAAGCGACGCTTATTAAAACTTTATATGTTTATATGGTTTATTTTGAAGTTTCTTGGTTCTAGGTGTTGCTTCTGTATTTGTAATACTTATTGAATGACAGCCTCAAGTATGAGAACTAGGTCTTCAGTATAGAGGAGCTCCCATAGACAGCCAGTGTTGACACTTTTGTTACAGCCTGCAGACGTAATAAAACAAACGGAGGCTGAGAACCAAGCTTTGATGGACACATGCCTGCATGCTATATTCCTAACTAAACTCTTTGCCAACTCTAGTCTTGCTGACAACATTTCTGTATATCATTTGCCTGGCTCTCACAAATCACTGTGTAACTGCTATAATTGGTCATGTGTTAGATGCCAAGCTCACAGCTGAGGCTCAAGCTAGGGATCCGTAGTAGGGTCCCAAGTCTGCAGGAAAAGAAGTAGAATTACTTCTACTCCTTCTTCTCTGATTCACCGTACTCCAATTAAATATTCCAAATGACCTGAGACACTTGTCCTGCCTTGGTTTTGTTTTTCTTTAATATATATATATATATATATATATATATATATATATATATATATATATATATATATATATATACATAAGATTGGGCTTCAAGTGAACCAGGCACTTAAATGGTAAAGCACTGGGTCAGGTCAAAACTAAAATGTGAACACAACAAAGATAAATTCATTGGAAACAACTGTAGTAAATTGACACATTATCTGCCTGTTGTTATTTATTTATATACATATGTATGTGCATATATATATATATATATATATAAAATCTTGTAATTACTCCCAGACAGTTGCTGATGAAGAGAAGCTGTCTATTTGCTTTCATCTTGGTTTGTTTTGTTTCTTGACCCTTACTTGTGTATGTTGTCTCTACATTTATACACACTTTAGTAATCAATGTAATGAAAATTGAGCTATGCTAACCACTCGTTAAATTAGCATTTCAATGTAATATGTTTCAGTAATATTTTAAATACATTCTCTATGGTTTGTTTCATCCATGATTCCAGGGTGGCTTCAATGTTTGCCCACCTCTAAGTATTGAATTTACCGGAAAATTTATTCTTTTACGTCTTCATTCACTATAACATTGGCATGCAACAAGCTTTGTTTTGAACTTGTTAGCTGAATGGTACAAAAAAATAGGAACTCTAAGAACTGGTTTTTATTATTAGGTGAGAGGAAATTCTAATATTCTTCTGATCAATAAAGGTCTAGAGTGGTACATTTGTTGGCAGCTGACTTCAGTTTTACTTAATATATTAGTATTTATAACAGATGTATTTTAGCTTTCAATATTTTAGAAGACTATGATTTCCATAAACCATTTTGTGATGTTTTCACTTTCTAACATTACTTTTAGATTTCGTATTTTTAGTTTTGCCAATATAGAATTACAGAAAATGAAAGTAAACCGGACTTTAAACTGAATGGTTAATATGTCACAATCAAATGTATTGAGTTGAGATCAAAGAACTTTATTTGACATGCCTTTGTCACTTTTGCAGTTGTTCTTTTTTTCTTCTTCTTTACATTTTACAGAATTAAAAGAAAAATTCATATCCTTATATCCTAAAAAACAATAGTACAAAAAAAAAATATTTGACTAATATTTCACAAAATATGCCAAAGTCATTTGTAATTACGAACTGGAAGTGTCTCTGTAAGTCCACTTCTTGCAGGAGATAATCCTGAGATCATCAACTGAAATATTTAATGGAAAATAGAATAGATCTGTTTTGTTTTGTTCCATTAATCCCATTATAGTTTTGTTCTGTTAATCCCATTAACTTCAGATTAAAACTTCTTACAGTAAAGTTATCTTTGTCTGAAATAAGTTCAACTCTTAAATAGTGGGGTTGAGTGGTGAAAACTGAAATATTTCAGGCAAAGTTATCAGGGTTCAAGATCTCTGTGCCAGTATTCTTGGGAGGTGGGCAGATAGAAAACGGGTTTTTGAGCTACAAAGATGGAAGAATGACATCAAGAACTAGAAAGATCAGACCCTAGCAGAAAGTATGATTGCAGCAAAAGTCTGCAATGTGTGTGTGGTGAGAAGTGGTGGAAGCTGAGGCCTCTCTGACCTTCAGCCATGAGAATGGCCATTTTCATTCATTCAATGGACCCATCTACCGTTCGGATTTTAAAGCACCTGCTTCAGTATTATACAAAAATGTACACTTGAGAAATAATGGCAGCCATGATGAAGGTAGAATGGTAAACGATTCTTATTTGTTCTTGCAGATTTTCATCATGGTTCTTACCACTAATAGCGTCACTTGGATGGCTCTGCAAAATAATCCATTATTCTATTCTGTCAATGAAATTCCTATGCTCCTGAACTTTAAAAACTGCCAGGATCCAAGAATTATAAGTTACTTTCACTATAGCAGTCACACTGAAAAGGTTGCAATTCACACTGAAAATTTTGCTCCAAAAATAAAACCTTTGATAATAGTATTTATTCTTATATAGGTGAAGAATCGTTTATCCTGATATAAAACTATTTGGTAATGTTCCAAGTTCTTGTTAGCTTATAGCTTCCTCTATACCCTCAATACACTGGGAGTATATAAAAATATATATGTCTGAATATTTCAATACATTGTTTATGTTTGTGATTCAAATTTCATTATATATTACATTGAAAGTTCTTTCTCTCTCTTTTTCTCTATCTCTACCTTTCTCCTCACACACACACACACACACACACACACCGAAATAAAATGTATAATTTCATCACACAAACTGTGAATAAATTTCAAAATGTTTTCTTTTGCTGTGAATTTGAATAAAACTAGAGTGAACTATAATTGACTCAAATTGATAATTCTAATAAATTTCAACCTGACACATAAGATTTTTTTTTCTTTTTTGCAGTAATTTGTTTCCTTGACAACTTTTGGATTTTATATTTTGGATTTTTTTCTTTTTGATTCCTAATAGGTGACAAATTTATTCAATTTGAGATCACAACTTCATTTTTCCATTTAAATTTGTGTTCTTCTTTGGATTCCAATATTTTTTTCTCATGTATTGGCCACAAAAAAAAAGAAAAAATCTAATACAGAAATCAATAAACAGTTAATTGGTTGTTGATCATGCAACAGCCAGGTCAGTTGTGCTAGAGCTATGACAGTGTGTGCATATATACATGTTATATATACATTCATACACACGCACTTCAGATCTTTAACTTTACAATTAACAGTCAGTGAGTTATAGTAAATGGAATCACAAAATTGCTAATTAACAACAGGTGAATGTTGATCAGCATCTTGTGAGGTTTCTGAGTTATATTTTAGAGTATTTTTATGTTGGATAAATTGGTTTTAAGTCGGTTCTTAATAGTATTTTGGATTAGTTCTTTCACAAGAATTAGTTCTATATATTTTAGTGGGTTATTTTGTAAATCATCAATGAATGTTTTAGCAATTTATTTGGTCCCAAAATCCATTCTCCAAGAACTGAATAATTGATAACCACATAAATCTTTAATTGTATCTCACTCTATCTTGTAAAACTAAACACAAACATGCACACAATCATGTATATATATATATATATGATGATATATATACGGGGGGGGGGCTTAAAAGTTTTTGGCTTTGGGTGAAAGAAAATACAAGAGAAGCAGATAATTATGATTTCACTCAACATTTTCTCCTCTCAGATTCACACATCTATTGCAGTAGCCCTTCAGTTTTTCTAAGCCCTGTAAAAGAACTCGGAAGATTGGGACTTCAGACAGGTCTTTCACAAAGCCCTTAAAGCCAGGAAGGGGTGCTGCAAAGCACCCCTTCATGTACATATAGTTTATAAATAGATTGTATCATTATATGAATTATAATTAGTTTCTCTAGAATAGTATTTCAGTGGGAGATGTCATTCATTTGCAAAAGAAGTTCAGATTTTTTGAAGAGGTCATACAACTACAGAGAAAAGTGGTAAAAAAAAAAAAGGCAAAAGCAAAGGTAGGACCAGAAGATGTTTGGTTCGAGGGTATCTAGAAAATTCTCCAAATTTTCATGGGGAAAATCTCAGCAAAGTGACGTCTCAATTTGAATCTTATAACTTTCCATAATACTCTACGGACATTTAGTATAGATCATCACCAGTCTCACCAACTATTCCACTAGTTATTATGTCAGTTCTATCAATGTTGTCCATGCTGCTAGTTTTATTTTGAATGCCTGCATTTCTAGTGTGGTTTTATTCCAATTTAGCTTATGTATATCCCTCATTATACAAAAGAGTAAGGTTTTATGCATGTGACAGGACCCAAAATTACATGGTTGAAGAGCAAATACTTAATCACACAGTTATGTCTATGGCAACTAAAATATGAAGATAGGACAGAATAGACATACGGAAACGAACTGAACACAAAATATTTTCCTGAGGTCAGCACTCCCAACACAGCTCCATATTAGAATACTTCTAGCATGTCTCCACATCAATATTCCCAACATGGTACCTCATTAATACTCCCAACAAGGTACCATGTTAATATTGTGATACATAAATGTTTGTTTAGCACACTTCTATTATCCTTTCAATTAGTATATTCATGAGATATATAATTAACCTGGAAGATATTCATGGAGGCCAATGAATTAAACTAAATCATATCTAAATCCACTCCTCTATTTTACTCCCTGTCCACATCATTTGATATTTATTTCCCTATGTACTTCCATCTCTCTCTCTAGCAGTTTTACTGCCTTCCTTCATTCGCATACACACTTTTGTTTAAGCCATAAAATAGATCATGTTTTCAGCTAATGTGAGAGAACGACTTATAATTAATAGCCATAGAACATTACATCAAGGATAGAAATACCCCAAGCTTTTATTGTAGACCTCTTTAAGGGCTATTAGTTTGACATGAGAATTTGTCAGAATAACTCAGAAGACATATTTTGGCATGGAAAATGGCATTTAAGGCCTTAGCTATTTCCTTGTCAAAATACTACATTAAAAGCTTGTTCAAGAATTACTGTAAAGCAACACAATGATAGACATTCATTTAAGGAATACAGACAGAAGATATTTGTTGGGCATTCTTTTTGATATAGAAGAAGGTTGAACTTAAATAGAAAATCATCAGATGGAGAGGATACCTGAGACCCAACTGAAATTCCTTATTTACTAAGTTACCATGTCTTGTCTCATAAGAAATGAAAACATATAAAAGTATTTATCGAAGTTAACTTGTTAGTTAAGCACCACAATCCAGTCTTAAATATTTGATTTGATTATTACTTTGCAATTTCTTATCTCAGTATGTATGCTTTTATTATATTAAATGGTCACAACCTATAGTTAAATGTATTTAAGAAAATTTTACTCAGATAAAGTTTTCAAAAATGGAAATTAGTTTACTCATGAAAATGTAAGATATAATTATTTTATTTCTTCAATATTTAAGCTGTCAATGATAGATCATTGAATATACATAAGCTGTTATAGTGTTGTAATGCAAAACTGATTACCATTATTCTTACAAAGTATTACATTTTGAAAACAGATGAGAAATATAAATGCAAATAGTTTAAGGCATATCAGAGAACATGCTTTAAAATAGAATATAGGTCACCTGTAAATGTAATACTTCTGTAGAGTGTAAATACATTTGACCAAGTAAATAATGTACTAGAATTGTTGCATATCAAACGTAAAAATATAATATAAAATCACTTAAAATGGAAGCTGTAGGTCTTTTGATCATCAGCTGTTAATAGATGACTGGAAGCTATGCTGTAAGTGAACACAAGTCCATAAAAGTTTCTTTCTATTAGAGCAAAACCTCGCTTAAAATGGTATTAATACAACAAACTCAGTGAAAGTGGAATAAGAAGCAACTATTTCACATGCTATTCTCCGTATGTTGTTTATTTCTTTGAAAGAACATTATTACCTGAGTGGCTTTGTTCTTGTTATTTATCATATTTGTCATTTATTTGAAGATGACAATAGAAAAGATTTAGTAAATAATTAATGTTTAAGTTTCTGTTCAGAGAAATTTCACTATGTTTTTGTAGGACACCATAAATGGCAGCAAAATGATCAGCTGCTACGTGTGTGTGTGCGTATATATATATATATATATATATATATATATATATATACACACATAAATATTTACGTATAGAAACATATATATACACATACGTACATATATACATATATATGTATACATATATATACATACATATATGCATATATATATACATATATATATATATATACATACATATATATACATATATATATATACATACATATATGCATATATATACATACATATATATACATATATATATATACATACATATATGCATATATATACATACATATATATACATATATATACATACATATATATATATATATATATACATATATATACATACATATATATATATATATATACATATATATACATACATATATATACATATATACATATATATACATACATATATATATATACATATATATATATATATATATATACATATATATATATATACATATATACATACATATATATATATACATATATACACACATATATATATATATACATATATATATATATATATGTATATATTACATATACACCCACACTTGCCAGCTACTCTCTGTGTTTTATTTCTCATTTTTATATTTTAGTCTGAACACAAGTTTGGTTTAATTATTTATGAATTTTTGTTCTCTTATTTAATTTAGTAGAACATTTCAATTGTAAGCAGAAGTGAAATATCTCATCCTTTCAATTACACTATGTATTGACGCTTAACCCATCAGCATTTAAACTTGGCCATATCAGACCAAAATATTGTACGTGTTTCATGTTGAAACTGGCTAGTTCTGGCCTCTCACACCTACCCTGCTATGTCAGTCTAAGAATAAAACGATCACATGTTTGAAATCTTGAAACTGTGAGATAATGCATGGCGAAGAGATTAATCTGAACGCTGAAGTGTTAAAAATATTTCCAATAATTCAGTTCCTTTATTTTCAATCCGGCCATTAGGAAATTGAAAAATACTTCAAATTGCTGTGTGGCATATTTTTCTTGGTATCTAAATGCTATCTCTTCTAATCTTATTCGCACATGTTTACTCTCGTTCCCTCCGAACAATAAAATCTCCAACATTCTGAAAGATATGACATAGTAATGAGAATGATAATCTTCTTTCTAAGCTTGTGTCCATCAATTTTGGGGATCCACAAACTATCTGGAGTCAAAATGGCTCAATTCTTTTCTCCCCACTTCTCTTGTAATTATGTGACCCTTTGCCAAAGAACGAAAATCCATTTAGCTATCAACCAATTTCCATCACCTGAAACCTATCTAAAGTGTTGGAAATACCTGCAAGAGACAACTCTGTCAATTTCATTTTGAGATATGTTGCCCTGTTGGCCCTTGAAATTCATGTCAACGGGAAAAGTAGCTGTGCATTCTTCTTCTAACATGTACAAGCATTATCAATTCCCATTAACCATATTAAATTAACCTACAAATTCACTATTAAAAGCAGCTCATTTCTTAGCTGAAACGGATCTTTATCAACATGATGATATTAAAGGGAGAAGCATATTACCATATCTTAATACCTAAGCATAGTGACCTTTTCTCTCAGCTTACAGCCTCCAATATACATAATACATTTGCATCAAAACAATTGGAGGCCATTTATTTGAGAGCAAACTTCAACTTTTCCCATTCAGTTCAAATGGTGACTGCATAACACTAAAGACAAAATGAAAATAGAACTGAAAGCCTTTAGCTGACTAATCTCGCCATCAGGCAGGAAAAAGGTAGTCATTAGAGCGGCAGACAGAATGCCTTTTGGTATTTATTCTGACTGTCTATGCACCGAGTTCAAATCCAGCTCAGTTTCACTTTGCCTTTCACCCTTTAAGGATAACTGAAGGTACCAATTTGAAGTAAGGGGCTGACAGAACTTTAAGAAAGTCACATTGGACTCCCAGTGGTATTTGTTCCAGCTCTTTGCATTCTGAGTTCAAATCCTGCCATGACCTACATGGTGGAAGAACTAATCTATTAACCAGCTTAACACTATCACCTTGTTCTTGCTGTGGGGAGCAAATATTAAGGCCAGATTTCCAGCTTGAAGACTCCTCCCCCCTCTCCTTCGTTCTCACGTACCTCAGAAACACTGTAAAGGATTACAGGTATGGCCTTCCCTCCTAACTAAAAAAGCAAAAAAAAATTGATTTTTTTGCACAGGTAAATGAGGTTGTCTCTCACTCTCTTCCATTTGTACAGTAGAGATATATGCTCTTTTTAGTTTTTCAACACCAGCATAACTTACATCGTTTTACTCCTCTGTACATTTCCCCACCACATTTTTTACTTGTCTTAGAGACTACAATAGATAATATTTCAATATTTCTTTCTGGAACTAAATTCTCTGTGAAACAACTTTATTGTTTATATTCATGTTCATTAATAGTATTTACACCTAAAAGCAATATAAAAGTTTACAAAAAACTGGAAAGGTTTCAATTTATCATAAGACACCGAAGAAAATGAATTAGAAAAGAAATTTTGAAATATCCATGTTTCAAAATTTGAAGAATTCATACTTTGAAATAATTCTACAGAATCTGATTTCACTGCCAGCCAGCTGTTAATAAGGACTTCGTCTGTTCTGAAAATGCTGCCAAATATCTCTAATAATGTCTATTGTATAAGACTGAATATAGACAAGTTTATATGTAAAATATTTTAAAGGAAAAGTTTAGATATTTGTTCTTGTAAATAAGCTATGACTAACTTTTAATTACAAGCAACAAAGAATTGTGCTAGATTGATTTTTGTTTGGTCATATTAAAGTGATTTTGTTGAAAAGAAGCATCATCATTAGCTGCCACAAGCAATGCAAAAAGAAATAAGTTTTGATATATTTCAAGAGAATAGATGAAAGAATTTGTAAACTTCTTGAAGACTTTTTCAGTTTCTTAGACTATAACATACTGAATATTTCTTCAAAAGAGTTTTCTTTGGCATCAAGGTGTGGGTATATCTGGAAATCTCTGTCATTAACAGTTTTAGTGTCCAGCAATTGATGAGAAAAGGTTAAAGTTTAGTTAGAAGCTACACAAGATTGCTTTTAATCTTTTCCACCGCACTTTTCAAGATAAACTAATCAACAGAATAGTTGCTATCAGGAAAACTTGGTGTAAACTTTAACCCTTCTGATGTCTTTCTAGTGCAAAGTTTATCTTATCTACTGCTACCAGAAATGAAAATAATACTAATTAGCTCTTAGCTTGTTGCTAAGTAATAAACACTATAACATAAACATTGAATGTTAATAAAGCTACACATCATCAGATGATAATTAAAGATAAATAAATAGAGTTAAGGTAACTCAAGTGGGGACAATGCCATGAATTTAGATAAATAAGTTAAGAGGTGATTTATTGAATGATGTACCTTCAAAATTCTTAGTTACAAAGAGAATACTAAAGCCTAATGGCAATTGCTTGTGACTCTCAAAGACAAGGGGAAACAGTTTCATGAAATTCATTTACATGATTTTCATGCAAATTTCAGTTGAGAATTTTTTGCCTTTGTCATTAAGTTCATGGCCCCTTAATTGATTTTGTCTATGTCATTAGTACATTACTTGTTAATTTCTTTTAGCCTCACTAACCATGTTCCTTTAAATTCATCCCATTTTTTAAATTATGCAAATTATACTGGCCATAAATATTTTGAATTCTTTTCATATCAACAAAAAAATGTCAGTTTTTAAAAGCAGGCATCAGTAGACTGTAGAAGCAGTCTAATATACTGAATCATATCAATAGTTGTCTCCTC